>NW_016909275.1:1633781-1641917 GCF_001483705.2 Eufriesea mexicana | reverse complement strand
GTTTCCTCGTACTAATCCCTTTCCTTTCAGATACACGTTAACAATAATATATTCTGTTTTAGCTTTTAGGTTCCTCAAGACTTCGTTTGTGACGTATCAATGAACGACGCAGGATGCGTGCGTTTAGATCTAAATAGTTGTAAGCAGTTATAAGATAGAACTCTAGACTAAGTATCATGTGCGCGCTATCCGTACAAAGGTAAGCTACCTAATTTGGAGCGAAATTTATAAATTCTCTATCATTTTCTTTTCCCCCTCGTTTAGCAAATAGAACATAATTGTTCTCGCGATAATCGCGATCGTTTGTAAGTACCGACTAGCCTACGCGACGTGCTCTCGTGTACTGGATAAGTACATGCTTCGTAAGTCATCGTCACGACTCGTCTCCGACACTCATTTCCAGTCACTGTCAATCTCGTCATGCATCGGGTTCCAGGGTGACCCCCTCGGATCAGTGCGTCTTCTGACCTCGACCGGGCGGTCCGCTGCCTAAGTCGTACGCGACTTGGGCTCGGGCACATGCTGGCTGACGGACTAGTACCATCTACGGTTAGACCACAGGGATGATTAAGTTCTACCCCGTGTGGCTGGGATGCGAAGTGTCTGTCTTGGCCGGCAACCGCCCAGCTGGGCCCTCCTGTTGACACTAGAAGTTTCATTGGTTCAGGGACTATCCTTGGTCCACGTGTAAGTCTTGGCGAGTGCGACAGTGACTGGAATTGAGCTAGGCCCGATCGGGAGGGTGCCGAGGTATGAAGTTATCTCTGTACACGGGAGTACATCGCCTAGGCTAGTCGGTCTTTCGAATAATCGCGAATTCGTTCGGGCGCGTCGCGATTTTCTATTAGCTCGCGTGTTTGATATTTCATTCCCTATTTTTATGGGAACTTGAAAATATCTTAGCGTTGCGACAGTAGAGTTTCAGTATACCGAACCGAAACCCCTTTTGTAAGACACGAAATATAATAAAGTGTCAGTAGAGTCATTTTAACTTAATTCGCTCCAAGTTAGATTAGGGTACCTTTGATACAGGTAGCGCCAGCAGGCTGCGCCACTAGGGCGCATGTCGGGTCTCGATGCGTAGCCACCTCCTCGTGGTGAGACCTGGTAACTGGTATCGTTTTCCAAAGAGTAGTCTTTGAGAAACGATATCAAGCTAAGAGCTACGCACATCGTTAAAGATATTTAATATCCCCTGCAAATTTTTAGTGTTCCCTTTGAACTTTGAAAATATGGAGCTGGCAGCATCTATTGAGATAGCATGTAAATTAAGGTGAATTAAGATAAATAAGGTAAGCAATACGATTCATATCTCAGACAAGTATACTACGTATATTCATGAAATGATTGGAAAATTTACTTTGTCTATGGATTGTAGGGAATGTGGACGTTTATTGAAATTACATCAGGATAGTAATGATTTGTCATTGATTACTATCTTTTATGTTATTAATTTATGAACTACGTACACACATGGTAATTATGTATTATACATTAAAATTTAATTTAATTTATAATCTAATTTTTAATTATATATTATATATATATTATAAATAACTACTTTATATATTTTGTTATTAATTTTATTATTTTTATTTTATTACTAAGTAATTATTAATAATTATTTATACTATATTCATTTTGTTTATTTTATTTTTAGGTTTGTTCAAAATTAAATATTTTGACTTATCACTCACGTCTTCAGAAAAGTATTTATGACAAATCAATTACCATCAAATTATGGACGAAACTGAAGTAAGAATGTAGCCTATTGTACCAGCTTTACAATGCGATTATAAAACTGCATAAATTAATTACAGAAATTGATTAATTTGTAATTTTTTCAGTACCGTATGATAAATCAAGCTTACAACGTTCAGCGCCATCTATGATTTTTAGCTGGAAGCTTGTTGTCGGTAATAATAATGCAGAATGTGCCAGGAGGTTGTTGAATACCTCGCATGTGGCAGAAGAGGATAGAAAGCGGTTAGAGAAGGATAGGAAATATTCGGACCTGAGAAAAGACAAATTACTCGATTCCTATGATTAATTTATGATCTTTTATAATTGCATCGTATAAATGAATCCTTAAAGGACACTCCAATATAATTTTGGATATGAATTTCACTTAAAATTAATTAATTATTATTGATTATTCCACGGAATATCTGTACTGATATCGAAGATACTAACAGTATGTTATTAATTACTCTCTTTTAAGTAATCAATTTATGAATTTTATGCTCGTATAATGTAAATAAAATCCTTGGGCATATTCACGTATAATTTTTGTTCGAATTTTACTCCCAATTTCGTTTATTATTTAATATTTTCGCGAAAAATTATGGCGATCGCTTTTACCAAATCACATAGGCCGTCAAATAATTATTTATAACATAGTTATTAATATCATGTTATGTACGAAAGTTACGTAGAAATGTTGCTCATAGTTCCATCTTTGCAATTCAGGCATAAAAGTTCATAGATTAATCGCAGAAATTGAGTAATTTGTCAATTTTTCATTGTCAAAGCATTTTTTCCTTTTCTGACAGTGTTCTGTCCTTGTCTGTTACATTACGTGATATCCGGCGACCGCCGCGCTATCTATACCGCTGCTGCCTAAGTCGAGCTTCCAGTCCAAAATTATAGATGGCACTAACCGGAGTTTCTTGAATTTTTATTGATTTTATATGAATTAGTTACCTACGCTGGTTTTGTGCCCTTGTTACCGACCATGAGCTTCCAGTAGAAAATCATAGATGGCACTGGTAATAGTTTCTTAAATTTTTATTGGTTTTATCCGATTTGATTACCTACGCTGGTATGTGTTCCTGTTGCAGACCATGATCTTCCGGTCGAAAATCATAGATGGCACTGGACGTAGTTTCTTAAATATTTATTGGTTTTATTTGAATTAGTTACCTACTCTGAATGTGTGTATCTACTACCTAACACCAGCTTCTAGTCGCATATCATAGATGTCACTGGTCATAATTTCTTACATTTTTATTAGTTTTATTCGAATTGGTTACCTACGCTAGTTATGTACTTGTGTTACCGACCACGAGCTTCCACTTAAAGATCACTGATGGCGCTGATCGAATGTAGCTTGATTAACTATCCTTGCCTGTCTTATTGGAATAATTAGCACGGTATCAATGCATTACATAAATGGTAAATTCAGTTTATTTTTGAATAGCAGGAAAGACTACTGTTTTTCCTTTCATTTATGTAACGGAATACTAAATATAATAGAATTAACGGAGTGGTGGAAAAATAGAAACCATCTTTATCTTATTGTCGATTTATTTTTCTTACAGTGAAATCTTAATGGATTGGGATACAAACGTATTGAAGAACACTACTTTCAATACAATTAGGTTACTACATTATGGGGTATTTAAAGAATGTAATTTAAAATTAAACTAAGCTTTCTTAGATTGGGCAACCATAACGATACAGATGGTGGCACACAGAGAGATTCACCCATAGAATTCCAAGAAATGACATCATTTCGAATATTTGTGTAGACAAATTTAGCAGCCTCTGAGACCAAAGTTTAGCAGCCTTCGCATAAAATTTTTGGCCAAATTCGTTATTCTGTATCAGGAGAATATAACATAGAAGTAGGTAGTTCTTTGGTCAATAGTTTACCGACCTTTCTATACAAATTTTCGGCCAAATTCGTGATTTTGTATCAGGATAATATAACATCGAAGTAGGTCGTTCCTTGGTCTATACTTTTGCCACCTTGCCATAAAAATTTTCGGCCAAATTCACGATTTTGTATCAGGATATCATAACATCGAAGTAGGTCGTTCCTTGGTCAATACTTTTTCCATCTTGCCTTAAAATTTTCGGCCGAATTCGCTACTTTATAACAGGGTAATATAACACAGAAGGAAGTTGTTCTTTGGACAATACTTTGCCGCTTGTGTGAAAAATTTCTGGCCGATTTCGCGATTTTGTATCCGGATAACATGATATTATAGGAGGTCGCTCGCCGAGTGAGTTCCAAGAAATGACGTCACTTCCAAGAATTCTCGGACAATACTTTTGCCGCTACGGAGGACAATACTTTTTCCGCCTCGGTGGACAATACTTTTGCCGCTACGGTGGACAATACTTTTGCCGCTACGGTGGACAATACTTTTGCCGCTACGGTGGACAATACTTTTGCCGCTACTGTGGTCAATACTTTTGCCGTCTCGGCCAGAAGTGTGAGTCCAATTTCGCTATTTTGTATTAGGATAACAGAATATGAAAGGAGGTATCTCATCGAGGCAGTTCCAAGAAATGACGTCATTTCCAAGAATTTCGTGGACAATACTCTTGCCACCTCTGGGAATAATTTATAGCCGATTTCGCGATTTTGTATCCGGATAACATGATGTTATAGGAGGTCATGCGTCGAGACAGTTCCAAGAAATTACGTCATTTCCAAGAATTTTCGGATAATACTTTTGCCACCTCTGGGAATAATTTATAGCCGATTTCGCGATTTTGTATCCGGATAACATGATGTTATAGGAGGTCATGCGTCGAGACAGTTCCAAGAAATTACGTCATTTCCAAGAATTTTCGGATAATACTTTTGCCACCTCTGGGAATAATTTATAGCCGATTTCGCGATTTTGTATCCGGATAACATGATGTTATAGGAGGTCATGCGTCGAGACAGTTCCAAGAAATTACGTCGTTTCCAAGTATTCTCGGATAATACTTTTGCAGCCTTGCCGTAAAATTTTCGCCCCATTTTATAACTTTGTATCAGGATAACATGACGTGATAAGAGGTCGCTCGTCGAGACAGTTCCAAGAAATGACGTCATTTCCAAGAATTCCCTGGACAATAATTTTCCTGCTTTGCAGTAGATTTTTATTATTTTACTTACCTTATACTTACCTTATACTTACCTTACTTACCGTCCTTACACATCTTCCCTTACTTGCATTCCTTTCTTTACTTACAAGGAGAGTGCAAGTCCATCGGGTCACCGATTTGGTTCAAATTTTACATGTTTATACACATTGTAATGCAATTTAAGAAAATATATCATTATAGTAGCAACTACTCAGCAGATTTTGAGATATTTACGATTATAGTTTTATTACTCCGTTAATTTCGCCTTTATTTTCAATAGTTTTTAATCGGAGTTGTAGCCTAACGGTGATAGTGGAGAATTTCTATGAACGAGGACCGGGGTCCGATTCCAGTTCATAAGTTTGTATTTTTTTCCAATCTATTTTATTGTTATTTTGTATTCATTTTTCGCCTATGAAAACATTATGAATAAAAAATTGTAAATAAAATTTCTGAATATAAAAATTTATTTCTTACCCCTTCTTATGTCAGTGTATATTTACTACTTAATAATAAGAATATTATGCAAGAGAAACACACTTTTATAATCTTATTTACTAATAACTAATTATTAAAGTAAACATTGTATAAGAATGTTGCATATAATTCCAACTTTGCGGCACAGCTATAAATGTTCACGTATTAATTACAAAAACTTGAAAATTAACAAATTTTCTCCTGCCAAATTGATTTACTAAGGTGTATTATTAGCGCCTAACCAGAAGTGGTATTTAGTTGGAATAAAAATTTTACCGCCTGCGATCAGCGCCATCTACGATTTGGGCTCAAAAATCGAGAAAGTAATAGGAACATAGAATAAGCAAGGAGGTTGTCGAAGAGCTGGTCACGTGGCAGACAAGGACAGAGAGAGAATAGAAAAGGATAGAAGGGCCCCAGCAGTGAAAAATTAATAAATTACTCAATTTCTGTAATTAATTTATGAAGTTTTATAATTTCATTGCAAAGCTGGAACTTCAGGCTACATTCTTATATAATTTTCGCAAAGAATTTAACTCTAAATTGTTAGTTATTAATTTTTGAATAATGGCGTCTATGATTTCGTAACGGCGACCATCACGATCTTCCGTGAAAATATTTAATACTAAACGAAATTAGAAGCAAAATGTGATCAAAAGTTATATCAGAAGATTCGCAAGAATATTGTTTTTCTAATGAGTACATAAAGTTTCATAAATTAATTGCGTAAAGAATAGTAATTAATGAAAAACCAATGGCGTCTTCGACAACAATTCAAACACTCCGCAGAAAAATAATTAATAATTAATTAATTAGGGACAAATTTGTGTCGAAAAATATATTGAAAGGTTCTTCAAGGATCTGCCTTTGCGATGCAATTACAAAAGTTCATAAATTAATCGCAGGAATTGAGTAATTAATTAATTTTCTAATAAAAATCCAAAAAGGAACAGTCAGAGCCATTAGAAAATTAATTAATTACTCAATTCCTGCGATTAATTTATGAACTTTTGTAATTGCATCGCAAAGGCAGATCCTTGAAGAACCTTTCAATATATTTTTCGACACAAATTTGTCCCTAATTAATTAATTATTAATTATTTTTCTGCGGAGTGTTTGAATTGTTGTCGAAGACGCCATTGGTTTTTCATTAATTACTATTCTTTACGCAATTAATTTATGAAACTTTATGTACTCATTAGAAAAACAATATTCTTGCGAATCTTCTGATATAACTTTTGATCACATTTTGCTTCTAGTTTCGTTTAGTATTAAATATTTTTACGGAAGATCGTGATGGTCGTCGATACGAAATCATAGACGTCATTATTCAAAAATTAATAACTAACAATTTAAAGTTAAATTCTTTATGAAAATTATATAAGAATGTAGTCTGAAGTTCCAGCTTTGCAATGAAATTATAAAATTTCGTAAATTAATTACAGAAATTGAGTAATTTATTAATTACTCACTTGCGGAGTCCTTCTATCCTTTTCTATTCCCTCTCTCTCCTTGTCTGCCACATGACAAACTCTTCGATGACCTCCTTGCTCATTCTATGTTCCTATTACTTTCTTGATTTTTGAGCCCAAATAATAGATGGCGCTGATCACAGACGGTACAATTTTTATTCCAACTAGATACCACTTCTCGTTAGGCGCTAATAATACACCTTAGTAAATCAATTTGGCAGCAGAAAATTTATTAATTTTCAAGTTTTTGTAATTAATACGTGAACATTTATAACTGTGCAGCAAAGTTGGAATTATATGCAACATTCTTATACAATGTTTAATTTAATAACTAGTTACTAGTAAATAAAATTGCTATAAAAAAGTGTTTTCTTGCATAATATTCTTATTAAGTAATAAATATATACTGGCCTAAGAAAGGCTAAAAAATAAATTATTTTATTAAGAATTTTATTTACAATAGTTTCATAGGCGGAAAATGAATACAAAATAAAAAATAGATTGAAAAAAAATATACTAACTTATGAACCGGAATCGAAACCTGGTCCTCGAGCATAGAAATTCTCCACTTTCACCCTTAGGCTACAATTCCGATTAAAAGCTATTGAAAATAAAGCTGTAATTAACGGAGTAATAAAACTTTAATCGCAAATATCTCAAAAACTATCGAGTAGTTGAGGCTATAATGATAAATTTTCATAAACTGCATGACGATATTTATAAACCTACAAAATTTCAACTAAGTCGAAGGACTTGTATTCCCATTGTTAGCTTAACTCCCCTTCATTTAAATATCATTTAAACAGATATTGCCCACTCTTTATTTTCAAATTCCAAAGGGAACAGTGAAAATTTACAAGAGATAGGAAATATCTTAAACTATGTGCGTAGCTCTTAGCTTGGTATCGTTTTCCAAAAATCATTCTTTGGAAAACGATACCAATTACCAGGTCTCACCACGAGGAGGTGGCTACGCACCGAGACCCGACATGCGCCCTAGTGGCGCAGCCTGCTGGCGCTACCTGTATTCAAAGGTACCCTAATCTAACTTGGAGCGAATTAAAGTGACTCTACTAACACTTTATTTTATTTCGTGTCTTTCAAAGGGAATTCGATTCGGTATACTACAACTCTACTGTCGCAACGCTAAGATATTTTCAAATTCCCATAAAAATAGGGAATGAAATACCAAACACGCGAGCAAATAGAAAATCGCGACGCGCCCGAACGAATTCGCGATTATTCGAAAGACCGACCAGCCTACGAGATGTACTGTAGTGTACAGAGATAACTTCATACCTCGGCACCCTCCCGATCGGGCCTA
>NW_016909275.1:1612698-1632800 GCF_001483705.2 Eufriesea mexicana | reverse complement strand
CGGCCGGCCGGCCGAAGATCGGCGAAAATTTCCGAACTTTACCGATTCCTTTAAAAGTTACATTTACCCTGTAATAGCTAATGATTTATTAACTTTTTTGACTTTTATCGTTAATATATGTTGCAAACTATTTGTTATCAATGATTTTAATCTGTTATTAACAATAAATCTATTAATTTATTAACTTTCTGTAAGTTACGAATACATTTTATTACAAATACGTTGTTTGTTCATGTAGTAGCTAATAATTTATTAACTTTTTTGACTTTTATCGTTAATATACGATGCAAAGTATTTGTCATTAATAATTAGAGTTTGTTATTAACAATAAGTGTAACAGTTTATCAACTTTATGCAAATTTTGCACAAATACGTTATATATATTAGCAATAGCCTATAATTTAGTAATTTTTTCACTTGTATTGTAAATTTACGTTGTGAACAATTTGTTATTAACAATAAGTGTATTAATTTATAAACCTTTTCCAAATTATAGGCACATTTCATCATTGGTATGATATTTATCAAGTAATAACCGATAATTTATTAATATTTGTAACCTTTATCTTTAATATACGTTACAGAGAATTTGTTAGTACCGATATTAATTTGTTATTAACAGCCAGTGTAGCAATTTATTAACTTTCTGCAAACTATACATTGCAAATTTTAGATACATTAACACAAATAAGTTATATGTACTAGCGATAACCTATAATTTAATAATTTTTTACTTTTATTATAAATTTACACTGTGCACAATTTATTGTTCAAGATATTAGTTTGTTATTAATAATGAATTCGTCTATTTATACATTTTCTGCATTTGCATTCCGTGGACACATCTTTGGCAGCCTCTGGACATAGCTTTCGGAACCTCAGAAATGTTTAAACGTTCGAGGGAAATATTGAAATTTTGCTAGAGACAGCAAATATTTTAAACTTTGTGCATAGCTCTTAGCTTAGTATCGTTTTGCAAAGAAAAATCTTTGGAAAACGATACCAATTACCAGGTCTCACCACGAGGAGGTGGCTACGCATCGAGACCCGACATGCGCCCTAATGGCGCAACCTGCTGGCGCTATCTGTATCAAAGGTATCCTAATCTAACTTGGAGCGAACCAAGTTAAAGTGAAGCTACTGACACTTTGTTAAATATCGTGTCTTACAAAAGGGACACGATTATTCAAAAGATCGACTAGCCTACGCGATGCACTCCCGTGTGCAAGCAACTTCACACCTCAGCACCCTCCCGATCGGGCCTTGCCCACCCTGCCACTGCCGACCTCGCCATGGCTTACTCGATGACCTAAGGCAGCCAACGAACCAGCGAAACATCCAGAGACAATCTTCCTATGCGAGGCCTAACAGTCGGAATCACGCGCATGCTCCATACCCCGGCTCTATGCAAACATAACCACATAGCCACCAAGTGCTAGAGGGGCAGGCAGGCACGCTCTTGCAATGATTCCGACTGCAGGGCCCATCCCCCGGTCGTGTGCACGGATTGGCACCCAGGACGACTAAGGTCGACGGACCCTCGTATTACTCCAGATGCCTCGCCAGGCCGAGGGCCTCCAGAGATCCCGATGCATGACGAGATTGACAGTGGCAGAAATGAGTGTCGGTGACGAGCCGTGAGAATGACTTACGAGGCGTGGAGTTGTCGAGTACAAGGGAAGTACGTCGCGTAGGCTAGTCGATATTTAAGAACAATCGCGATTATCGCGAGAACAATTATGTTCTATTTGGTAACGAGAGGGATAAGAGAATGTATATATTTCGCTCCAAGTTAGGTAGTTTACCTGTGAACAGATAACGCGCACATGAAACTTAGTCTAAAAACCTATGTTATAACTACTTATAACTACTTAAGTCTAAACGCACGCATCCTTCCATACATACTTAAATCTACTTAGATCTAATAATCGCACGCATCCCGCGTCGTCCAACGGTGTCCTGAAAAATCTGAAAAGTTGAAAACGAAATATATAAGCCTGAAAAGAGATGGATTAGTAACAAATAATTAAAACAAAATAAAAGTGGAATGAATATAAATTACAAAGATTAACCGTACGGAATGAACAAGTCATCGATGAGACATGAAGAATCCAACGATGAGATACAAACGAACCAACGGTGGGACATGAAGAACCCAATGATGAGATACAAACGAACCAACGGTGGGACATGAAGAACCCAATGATGAGATATAAACGAACCATCGTTGAGACATAAACAAACTAACGTTGAGACATAAATAAGCCAACCACGAGATATTCGAATATTATACAAAATAGTCGAATTGTCAAATAAAATCTGAAAGAAGAAAATATAATTAAAACCTGAAAAAAAAGAAATGATTATTAAATTATGAACAACCCAACGATGAGACATTCGAATAAAGATAAATAGAATCGAAAAAATAACATCTGAAAAAAAGAAAAAATAATTAATATCTGAAAACAAAAAGAAAATGATTAGTAAATGGTTTAATGAGGTGGGATGAGGGTGGGGTGGCTAGCCCCAACCTCATTTCGGTCCCCCACCTCTTCGCGCACTAAAAATTTTAACGTGTCACACCCGAAGTCAAACCGACAAATGAGTTCTGCTGCGTCGCGTCGCTCCTTATATAGCCTCCGATCGGCCGATCCCCCCACCCCGATCAGAAATTTTTAAACTGTACCTATCCGTTAATTATTAATTTCTCCGCGTTAATAACCAATAATTTATAAATTTTTTCATTTCTATTATTAGTTTACCTTGTGAACAATTTGTTGTTAACAATATTAATTTGTTATTAACAATAAGTGTAACAATTTATAAACTTTTTGCAAACTATAGTTATATTTTATTTTAAATGTATTATTAATTGAAGTAGCAGCCATTAATTCATTAATTTTTCCACTTTTATTATAAACTTACGTTGCGAACAATTTGTTATTAACATTATTAATTTGTTGTTAACGATAAATATAATAATTTACAAACTTTATTTTTGCTTTTGGAACATAAATTTCCATGATGCATCTGTATTAATTATTTTTATTCCTTGAACAATTTGTTATTAATTATTTTAATTGTTGTGAAGGACCAATTTAATAATTTATACATTGTTTAGAAACTATAACTGCATTTGCACTTTCGTAGGATAAATTTTCATGATACATACGTGTATGTCAAAATATTTTTATTTTTGCATTTTTTACTAAAATAAATTATTACGCGAAAAATAAAAACGTTAAAAGATATATTTTTGTCTTAAAAGTTGGGTGAAAGTTTATTTTTTAACAACTTCATATTCATAAGTCATTCGTATTTATATATTAAACAGCGATCGAATGAGGACCAACGTTAACTTTTTCAATAATTTTTCAAGTAAAATATTTTCTATTATTTTCCTTGCAGATTGCCATAGTGTAGAATGGATCACAACCACACATCGAAACATTGCTTTAATAACCTTTGTTAATTATTTAATTTAATAAATCAGTATCTGCATAGCTTGACACCCTGCACCAATAATAATAATTAACCTGAAATTTGTAATAACAAATAATCCGTTACCAATGTCCAATTTTATCTCCACCTGTTAAATAATACTTCATACATACACTTCATAATTTTATAATTTTACATCAAAACAATAATCTATAAAATATTATTTCATATTTTGCATAATGATATTTCGAAGCTTTCAGACATAGCGATTATCAGAAATTTCCGCAGTTTATTATTTTTATATTATTAATATAAGATCTTCTGAAAGCTCGATCTTCATTACACAAGCACGATCTGACTCGTACCATGCAACATTATAAAATGCTTCATGCAAACGTATTATACCGCGCTATAATTTAAACTGAAATAGAATTACAGCTAGGCTGCAAACTATCGCCAACCACTGTGATTGATCGGTAGATCTTTCGGTCCATGGTTTCAATGCTTTGTGGTGGCAGTATATTATACAGGATCCATTCTGTTTAATTTCAGTGCATTACCATCAGTTTCAAGTTACGCGTTAGAACAACCATTAGAGCTGAATCTTGCCCTGTGTTTCGCCTCCCCAATTCCAAACAGTACTCCCTTCGTTCAATAAAGTTGCTTTATCGCTGCCTGAATCCTATCAGATATTCCACAGAACTCAAATATTACCAGCTGACCTCATCCTCTCTGTCCATAAAGTACATTATCTTCCCTAATAAAAGAAACTTTGCAATGTTCCTTAAATTATACGATATACCCAATCTATAGGTCCTCCATACCTCCAAATCCTTGCATATACATGACCTAACACAATGATACAAGCTTTTACCCAGTCACAGAACACCCATAAGCAGTCCACAGTTTATTAAATTCAAAACCCAGGCAGTGCAACCCCTACACCTGCAATACACTCTATATACCAGAATACAAATGTTTGACCAGACCCTAAAGTTTCACCAAGAGCCCTCCAACCCCTAATTAAAATTCAGACCTTCCCAGTCTGGCAACTGCCTACGTCGAAACATACTCAACTCGTCCAGAGAAAATTATTTTCTTTAAAAAAGGGAAGAACAAGGACACGAGAGGTTCCTCCAATCTGGAAAAGTCAGATACCCGAAAGCTGAGCCGCAAAGTTTCGAAACTTAATCAAGTGCATATACACTGCATGAATTTCGAAGCTAATCCCCTCGAAGCCGAAGTTCTGTCGCAGAAAGCTTCCTTTTATCCGCTCAATTTATTTCTGCATAATGCACGAGTTTCTCAGGCGCATTACCGCGGGATGCTTTGCATATGCACGTTGCGAGTTGGCCTGTTTTGGAACGACCTGTATAAGGTACCCGGTACGTCGCTATGTCTTATAATATCCTAGCCACTCTCGAGATTTCGCTCAAATTGCCCGCGGATGCCGCAGAAGACTCTACATCGATCCGTAATCGACCTCTTTACCGGGATTATCAGTCTCGCGATTCATTTTCCGCAAGGTGAATCCACATTAACGAGGCATTCGTCAGAGAAATCGTTAATAGTCATGTATGGAGGGTGAAAAATACACCTGCTTTCCAGGTTTCTTTCCGTTTCGTGGCAGGTAAGAGCGATGCTCGAACACAGTTTCCTTGAAGCGACTGGAAAGGTTATACCGGGGTAATGTAGGTTCAAAAATGGCGGAAATTTTACTTAAATGTGTCGAAGAATCGCTGAGATGTTCTCCCCGATCAGATTGTCGGAGGTCAGTTTCGTGGTGCTGGACGCAATCGATTTCCATGTGAAAGGTAAGAGTGATGTTTCAGCTAAGTTTCTCTGATTCGAGAGGGTACATAGATGTAATTTGTATCTAACAATAGCGAAGAATCACTGAGGCAGCCATATTCTGCTGGTTACATTGGTAGAGGTTAGTTTCGTGATATTGGAAGGGATTGGTTTCTCTGTGAAAGGTAAGAATGATGATTCAACACAGTTTATATGATTGAGAAAGATATATAGATGCAATACAGATTCAAAAATGGTGAAAATTTTATTTAAAAAAGTCGAATAATGACCAAGATAGCAATTTTCACATGTAATAATTTTAGAGGTTAGTTTGTCGGTGCTGGAATAAATTAATTTCCACTTGGAAGGTAAGAACGATGGTTCAACATAGCATTTACAATTCAAAAAGATACGTGGATACGCTAGAGATCCAAAAATTGTACGAATTTCATTGAAAATTATCGAAGAGTCATTGAGGTAGCCATTTTCCCAGGTTACATATTTAGAGGTTAGTTCTACACTACTGGAAGCAATTGATTTACATGTAAAAGATAAGTATAAGGATTCAACAAAATATTTATAATTGAAAAATGTATGTAAATACAAAACAGATCCAAGAATCATGTAAATTTTACTTAAAAAATTGAAACACGACTATCTCACTCATTTTCACAGGTTACATTTTTAAAGGTTAGATTCAAACTATCGGATGCAATTGATTTCAAATCTTTGAAATATAATTTTCACCACAATCAATTTGAAAGTTATATTATTTATTACTATTATTTAATGAACGAAGAAAAGTAACTTGAAATTCCGTGATGATGTTTTTATCATCACTTAGATATACTTACTTACGTAGACTCATAATACCAGACCTAACACAGTCAGTCAAATGATTGATCATAGTTAATAATGCAGACTACATAAATCCTAGAAACGAAATAGACAAGAAAAGAGATGTATATCGAAAAACTGATTACACATATTACGAGGAAAGTTGAGAAATCAAGTGACGAAAACGATACATTCAATAGAGAATTTATAATCGGAGGCTTAAAAACAGTCATTTGGATCATAGTAGCTCTAATGTTAAGCACGCACCTGCACCTAAGCACAGTTACCTAACTATTACTCCCCGATACTTCCTATCGAAATTTATACAACACGCTTCTGATCTACTATCGACTACAATCAACAGCACACATTCACGAGAAAAGAAAAAGAAGAAAAAATATCTGAAACACAGAACACTTCTCAGGCTTGCAGGCAACCTAACCTCTGAAGGTAGATAGCCGTTGGCTGCTACACGATAAAATCCCATAAATCTAATAGCCGTTTTTCGTCGTCAATCACTGTTCGTGATCCTGTGAAAAAGTCCAATCAAATCCTCGCCATGTTTTTCCGACTCGTACGCGAAAGGGATCACGTTGCACGAACGGTGTTGCGAGAATCGGGATAATCGATCAGAACCATGCAATCAGGCTTTTTCGTCACCGTGGTAAGCGATTATGGCCGAGGATAATCGATGGTTGGATCGTTAGAGCAACGTGTTCGTGCGACCAGGGAACGAATTCGACTATGATCGACACGGAATCGACGCGAAATCGACGGGAAAGCGTCGTTCCGTCTCGATTGCACTCTTCCCTCGAGAGAGAAGAGATTAGGCTCGATTAGATCCTCCGATCGACCGCGGAGGAGACAGGGATCGTGACTTTCGAGGATTTCGATCTCGATCTGTGGATTCAGAACCGCGTTGCATTGATATTCGTGATTTTCTTGCGAGCTGCGAAGTCATTTCGATCATCGTGGTTGGGTGGTACTATGGTTGTACAGGTTGATTCAAAGATGAGTCGAAACGGGGATGATTTGGTACTATAAATTAGTAGTGAGTAGTTATATTAAGTATTAATCAGTCATCGTTGTTAAATAAATTATAGTATACAGAGGATAATTATTATAGTGATATGGACATAATTATAGTGATATAATTAGAATAATCCATGCTTCCTGGCTAAAAGCCAATGATGGGGCCAAGTTTTTAAAAAATCATTTGTCTGTCCAAATACTATTTCACGGGTTTTACAGCCTTATATATGATATAATTATAGTGATGTGGAGGAAATAAGTAGGTGTATGTGAGATAAGTATGTTGTTATGTGGGTATAAGTTGATGTTAATTTTATTAGAAATAGTTGTATTTCATTTCAATAATTGAAGGGATCAAATATTTTCAGTCATTTTGTTTGGTAGTCGTGTATTAAAGGATTTTGGGGTTTGATTTGAGGTTAGAAACGTTCTTCATTGATCATATATCAACAACCACTATTAATCTTCAACGATGTAACCAGATGTTCCTCGAGAACAGCATCAGAAATCGCGTTTTTAATCTTCGCCTACCACTTTCTGAATCATTCTTCACCGATGACTCTTCTATTACAGACACCTTTCATTAATCTCGAAAGTCAAGATTTCTAGATATCTTTCAGGATTAGCGTCATAAATTTCTTTTTCATTTTTCCAGGAGAATATTCCTGAGTCTGTCTACACCCATGGCAGTTTCAATGAAATCACCTCATGTTCATCTTACAATTGTTAGATATTTATGATATTCCTTATTGTTAAAAAATTGTGTAACAATTTTTAAATCATCCTATATAAATAACCTACTTCATAAAAATCTAATTTCAAGAGGCTAATTTATTTAAAAAATTGTTCTGAATACTATGTTTACTAGAATTAAATAGTAATATGATTTATGAATCGCCCTGTAGTGATCATCTAGCTTTTTATTATTCCTACAAACAATTTGTCCTGAACAATATATTTTATTCATTGAAAATTTAAGAAATTGCTCATAATTCCACGTTTGTTACACCCTATTTATACAGATATCTCATTCATACGTAGATTAGAATTCATGAATCGCTCTGTAGAAATTGTTTAGCTCCTCATTAGTTTTACAAACAATGTCTTCGTAGTAAAATATTACACCCATTATCAATTTTACGAATTGCTAATAATTCCACATCTATCACACCTAATTTATATCGACACTTCTTTCAAACCTCGACCAGAATCCATGAATCGTCCTGTAGGAATTATCCAATCACTGATCAATACTACAAACAATATTTCATGAACGAAGCACTACCACTATAAGTTCTAAAAATTTCTGGTAATTCTGCAATTGTTACATTCAATTAAGACCAACATCTTTTTCAAATCTCGATCAGAATTTATGAATCTCCCTGTAGGGATCATCCAAAACCTCATCAGTGGCATAAACAATTTTTTATCAATAAAACACCCTACCCATTAAAAATTCTAAAAGCTTCCTATAATTCTACATTTGTTACACCTGATTTATACCAACATCTCTTTCAAACCTCGACCAGAATCCATGAATTACCCTGTATGAATCATTCAGACACTCACCAATACTACAAAGAATTTTTCTTGGACGAAGCACCATATCCACCAAAAATTTTTTAAACTTCTAATAATTTTACATTTCCTACACCCACTTTATATTGACATCTTTTTCAAATCTCGGCCAGAGTCCATGAATCGCCCTGTATGAATTATTCAGACATTCATCAATACTGCACCAAATAATCTTTCATGGACGAAGCATCCTATTCACTAAAAATTCCAAAAGCTTCTTATAATTCCACATTTATTGCACCCAATTTATACTAACGTCTCTTTCAAATCTATACTTCGTCTCTTTCAAATCTCGACCAGAATCCATGAATCGCCCTGTAGCGACCAGGCATCCTCTCGTTAGAGGCAGTTGACATGGACGCGAAAAAAGTGTCTAAATTCAGTGAAATCCAGGCAGACGAGACGACTTAGACGGATCCGTAGTTTTCTACGGCTCATAATCGACCATCGTCGACCGCGAATTCGTTCCTCCGGCTTTCCTCTTTTCCCTGTTTCCGCCTCGCAACCATAAATCCACGCTCGAGTCAAGTTCAACATCGCGAGGATCCTCGAAAACACCGTCGTGAAACGGCCAACCGATCCGTGTCGTCCAGGTTTCGACACGGAAACCCGCTCTTTCGACATCTCGGCCGATCATCGCGTTCGAACCGCGAGCGATCGCGCGGACGGAAGCCGAAGAGGAGCGGAGATGAAGAGGAGCGACGGTGATGACAGCGGCCGGGAAACGGAGTTTCGTAAAGGCGTTTTGGGATTAGAATAGAGGAAGCTCGTTACGATAGATTTATGACTACAGGTTTTTAGAGGAAATCCCGAGCTGGAGAAGCGGATGAGTATTTTTGTGATCGCGTGCTTCGGTCCAGAGCGCGCGTGTGACTTGCGTAATTTTTATGGCGATGGAGTGGTTGGTTGGTATTCTATGGTTGGGTCTGAATAATCGTGTTCCAGTGGTATGGGTTGATTTTGGGATTTTTATTTTTGGTAGATGTAGTAGATTTTGTTATTTTGTGACTGGATAAGGACAAATCAGATGATTATTATTTTTAAGATTGTAAATTTGATAATATTCTATGGTCTTTTAGGCAATTCGAAAGTGGATTTTGGAAATGGTAGAAGCGGTGATTTAAAAATGGATTTTGTTTTGTGATCAGGAAATGATTGTGATTATGTGCTATTGTTACTCTGGATTTGGTAATTTGATAAGATTTTATGGCTTTTACAAAGGAATTTTGGGTAACTGAGAATATCGAATGTGGGTTTTGTTATTTCATACCTAGAGAAACTTTATGTTTAATCTGAACAAATTTTCTGAATATTTTAAAATTATGAGGGAAGCTTCTTACTTCATAATTTCAAAGGATAATTTATAATAATTATACCTCTATCGCAAAATCTCTCTAATTCTATCACACTGTATCAATAAAAAAGTTTATAAAATATCTAAATGCGTAAATAAATATTTTCTAGAACATTATATTTAATCTGAAAAAAATTTCGAATATTTTAAAACTGAAACAGAAGCTTTATAATTTCAAAGGATAATTTATAATAGTTGCACCTCCGTCGCTAAATCTTTCTAATTCTATTGGTCTGTATGAATAAATAAACTTATAAAATATCTAAATGTGTAAATAAATATTATCTAGAGAATATTTTGAAATTCTTTTAAAACCCTAAATTAAAAAATTGTGTTAAAAATTCCATAAAATTCCATACCTAAAGAAACTTTATGTTTAACCTAAACAAATTTTTGAATATTTTAAAACTATAAGGGAAGCTTCCTATTTCACAATTTCAAAGGATAAGTTATAATAATTGCACCTCCATCGCTAAATCTTTCTAATTCTATCAATCTGTATCAATAAATAAGTTTATAAAATATCTAAATATGTAAATAAATATTTTCTAGAGGATATTTTGAAATTCTTTAAAAATTTTAAATTAAGAAATTGTCTTAAAAATTGCATAATGCTTAGCTAAGAAATTGAGTTGTTGCTTATCGAGCAATTAAATATTCCCAAAGTTCATAAATCGACAGGACGCATATATTTTGCACGTATTCCAACCATAATACGTTCGCTTTTTTATAGTTAATTAATCGTATACTTTGCGAAGACCCGTGCCGCTAACCCACTTTTGAGGCGAATAAACGATTTCTTTGGTCCACTTAGAAGGCGAGCGCGCACGCTCGTGAAAGAAGAGCACCGATGAAATGTGCCTGAGATAGTAAAACAGACAGTGACATTTTGTGAACCTCCGCGGTCATCGAGTCCATTTCCGATTTAGCCACCATTACTGTTTAACTTGCATTCCCACCAAATAATTTCAGTTAACTACTTAGTCAAATAAAATTTTAGATAGTCTAAAAATCAAACTAAAAGCAGAATACTCGATTGATAATAATTTTTATAATTTGACATTTTAATATTCTAATATTAATAAATTGAAAATTAATCAAGATTTAATTTACTCAAATCGTACGATTTAACTTGAAACCAATTTCCTTACTAAACTATCGAATTAGAAGCGTTAAATAGAATAAACGAAATTGTTAAAAAAGAAAATGTGGCAAAATAAAATAAAATTTTGCCTCCTATTATTTTTTAACAATTTCATTTATTCTATTTAACGCTTTTAACTCGATAGTTTAGTAAAATAAAATAAAATTGTAGAAAAAATAAGGAATACTATTTAAATAAAATAAGATTGGAGAATGAATGAAAAATACTGCTTAAATAAAAGAAAAGAAAAGAAAATCGTGGAAGGAATAAAGAGTACTATTTAAATAAAATAAAATTAGAGAATAAATGAAAAATACTGCTTAAATAAAATAAAATAAAGTAAAATTGGAGAATAAATGAAAAATACTGCTTAGATAAAATAAAATTCTTCGAAATAAAGTTTGCTATTTAGAATAAAGGATTTAAAGATGCTGAATGCTCACTTACCTTCCTGACGATTAGGCACAATGAATGGGGAGATTTGAACGCGCGCATAAGCGCGACGAACGACTTCACACCGCAACTTTTGCAATCAATGCTTTTTAATAGATCTCGATCTGCCTGTCCGCGCTCTATAATAATCGAATTTTCTTTTTTTTTTCCTTTTTCTGTTTCTTTTTTCTTTTTTTGTTCTCTTTTTCTGCTTTCTTGAGTTTCTCCGTGTGACCTTCGATAGAGTGCCGCGCTACAATGATCGGTGTCTGCGTTAGCAGGACTAAGGATAATCCGTCGTAATGATTAGCAATCATAATAACCGTGACAGTAATTAATAATGACGGTAATAATGGCGAGAATAATCATAATAATAATAATTCGAGTCGTTGACTGTAAAAGTGGCTCGATTGTATTGCTCCCCGAATTTCGAAGGCGTTTCGGGGTACCAGACCGTACCCCGAGTCTATTTAATTTGCAAATTTATTATAATTAGCACTAAGCTTCTCTAATCTCTCACTCTCGTTCTCTTTTCTTTCTTTCTCTCGCTCACACACTCTCACGTTCGATCGTCGACGATACGTTCACGCTTTTTCATAACGTTGCGCCATGTTTCTTCTGGGTTTTCTGTTTTTTTTTCTTCTTTTTTTCTTTTTTTTTCTCCGATTTTTCTCTTCGTTACAATCGATGCCTCGCCATCGCGGCATGACGACGTTTCGCAACGCGCCAACAGAACGAACGATCACGAATGCCTGGTGCAACGATTATCCTTGCGAATTACCTTTGATTTCGATCAATGTCGATAAGAAAAGCGATTGCGAATGTGAGTCTGAGTGTGCAGTGTAGGTTTACACTGGTTGGTCAGAAGTTTAGAATTTGTGGCTCTGATGAAACCTTCATGCTGTGATTTATGATTTTATTTTCTTCTTTGGTGTTCTGGTGTGGGGATTATATTTGCGATACTGTTGGGCTTTGATAGCTTTACGTTTGCGATATTCGAGTTTTCAAACTTTCGAATTTGCAATGCTTCGAATTTACGAAGTTTCGAATTGTTGATATTTAAAGCTTTCGAACTTCTGAATTTCCAATTTGTCGAATTTTTGGTATTTCGAATTTTTATTTATCGAATTTCCGAATACTCCGAACTTCCAATTTTCGAATTCTGAATATTTTAGATTTACAAACTTCCGAATTTCCAATTTTTCGAATTTCCAATATTTAAAGAAATTTTTAGACTTCTGAATTTCCAATTTTTCAAATCTTCAAACTTTCGAATTTTTAATATATGTGGAATTTCCGAACCATCGAATTTCCAATTTTTCAAATTCGTCACTTTCCAAATTTCCGAACATTCAAATCATTTCTGATGTTCAAATGAGAACCCTATTACTCCCCGAGATCAAGAAAAATTATCGCAATAAAGGAAATAATCTTAGGAAATCAGCTGATGCTTAACAAATCGATTAATTAAGAAACTTCTTAACCAACAGTGCACATGTACACATACGTGCATATCTATGCATATACAAACAGATGCTCGTAACTTACGAACAAATAATTCGCACAACGCATAATTCAACGTTCCCACGAGGTTTTAACTATTTCATTGACTACCTTACTAGAACATGGCCTCGATATTTCAATTCGATGTGGTGTATCGAAATCAAAAGCAACGAACATAGCTAGCTTGTACAGTGCATACGCTGGCAGCTAGATATCTACCGGGTGATCCGTTTCAAATGTACAATACGAGTCCCATTACGAATATCAATCTATCACAACCAAGTATCAATATGATTCATCAAGCTATTAAAAAAGAAACCAATGAGAGAGAAAAAGCAGGAACTTCTAAAATCTCTAAAACTCCTTACAAAACTATTTTCCAAAAGTAGTTAACAAAAATTAAAAATTCCGCGGAACAAAATTAATTAAAAATCAGGGAACTTCTATTCAGAGATTAAAACGACCATTAATACCATATACATAAAATAAAATCCCTAATCCTATACAATGATAAATTTAATGACACAAAGAAAAATTTCTCCTTTATGAAAAATATTTATTTACAACAATAATCACTTAATTAAATGAAAAATCCTGTGAACCAAAGATAGTCTCTAAAACTTCACACTTGGTTCATACTAATCCCCTGATTTCCAAAATTTCAACGATATTTTCAACTTTCCCGACTACCAACTTACCCCTTCATCCTCTCGGAAAACGGGTCACCCGGTACATACTCCTTAGCATTACTACCGCTAAACGGTCGCGTGCTGTATGAGGCAATTAAGATTCTACGTGACCCGAATCGCCAGGACCTGGAGTATCGAATTCAGCGAAACGCATCGTTTCCCAAAATCGACACTCGTGTCCAAAATCAACTCGAAATGGAAATTTCCACGCGAAATCAACCATCGCGAGGAAAAATCTCTGCAAAATCCGCTGAGACACACGTCTCCTTGTTCCACCTTGTACAAACTCTCAAGCCATCCTCTGCTCCTTCGGAGATCTACGCTAAGGACTAGGATAATAGGATAAATTGAACTATACGCAATCAACAAGCCAGTCTAGCCTCTCAACAACCCCTCAACATAGTCTTAAACCATTCCTTTCGCCTTTTCTTCACAAGATTGCCACGTCGTCTCAGGTAAAAATGCAACGAGGCTCACAGAACCTTCCTGGGTCCCCTGATTAGAAGGTTCTTCGAAATACGATCTCTCGAAGGGAATTAGAATTTGGTTTCTCCACCTCTTCTTCTTCTTCTTCTTTTTGGTTAGTTTTCACAATTTTCTTGATCAATAGTTGCTCGTGTTTCCCGTTTTCTTCCCTTCGCGAGCTAACTCGCGCGGTGTCCGACGGTCTGTCGTGCGCGGTCGCGCTACCCTAAGTCTCTAATTCGCCTAACTTAAACGTAAGTGATACGAAACGTACAAGCGAGATATCTCTGTTCGTATGAAGACACGGTTGGAATAGTGTGGGAAGAGGGAGAAGCTCGTGAAAAGAAGCTTCCTTTGGGTCTCTTAAACGCTAGTTTCCTACGTGTGTGTTTCTTCTTGGAGCTTCTGCCTTTTTCGAAAAGAGAAAGAAACTGTCGAAAAGGAGGATCGATCGATTTCTTCGAAATTCTTTCGGTATAGTAATTTTTCAATCTATAGAAAGTAGAATTTTTCATATTTCTCGAGCATTTTTAACAATGTTTTTCCAAACTGGAGTTAGAGGAAGAAATATCTTCAACCTTTTCTAGTCACCAATGCTACTATAATTATTTTTTAATCTCAACTTATTACTCCTTTCAGAGTGAAATTGGGAAGAAAAATATTTTCCCGCAACTCGCTGATATTTTTGAAATTATTCTCACCCTCTCCTTGAATTTTCAAAAATCGATCAATTGCCTGGAATTTCTGTCGAATCTGTCCAATTGTTTTGTTTATTATTTCCAATCTTGCTTTACCAATCTTTTCGTTAAAAGGGAAGGTAGCTCGAGAAAGATGGGTGGATCGATTCCATCTGACCTCCATCTTGAAATCGATCAGATTATCTCGAATATTAAAACTTTTTCTCGAGTTTCGACCTCTTTCACGAAACGTTCACCGTGATATACGTCCACGTGGCTATTACAATATAATGACGCTCTAACTGCATAAATACTCTGTGTCGTTAATTCTAATAAGTGTATATAACGGGTGTCGCGAATATTCGAATCGACTACACGTCGGATGTTCGCAGACGGAATCATGACGATGGCCGATATCGACGTACAGACTTGTCGACTTGGTATTCGAGACAGGGCTGTTTCTGCTATAAAATCGCGTGTGACATTGGAAACGTCTTGAATCCGAAGGAATCTTAGCTAAACGCGTGACGAAATTTCCCGATCGGTTATGCAGAGTTCTCGATTGCATTTGGATCGCGTTCTTTGGTTTCTCGTCGTTTGTTCTTCTAGAATTAGCGTTACTTATGCGGTAAACGGTATTTATAGTTACTTTGGTATAGTCAGTTATATCACACTAGAGTCCATGGTGTCTGATGGGAATTGCCGCCCGAATTCTTGCTTTTGGAGTTCCGCCTGCAGAACCCTGAACGAGATTTTTTAAATTATTTTCAAGTAAATTTCGTGATGGGTTAAAACAATATCACGATATTAAAATAAAATAAAAATAATAGGATATTGTATTTGAGATCTGAATTGAGTTAATAACATTTAAATAATATTTGTGAACAATTTCCTGGTCTTTAATTAAAATAACTAGCACGACTTTCTAATGTTTGTGAAGGGATCAATAATATTTAGTCGAGTAATAATTGTAAAAAAGTTTTCTGAATACTTGTTATTTAAAAGGATTTGAGAGAAATTTAGGTAAACTGCTGATGATGTAGCTTTCTATAGGATGTATCTATGTATTACAGTTTAATACCTTATTTCGATTTTTAATTTTCCACGATAAATTTATGGATTTGCTAGATAATTACCTGTCATTGCTTAGCAGACTTGAACCTTGTCAATTTCAATTGCACCGGATTGGAAACTTTCACGTGAACCGCGATATCCTCTACAGGTGCCTCGCGAACATCTTGGCCACCAACTGCCACCACTCGGTCGCCTTTGCAGATCTTTCCGCTTTCCAAGGCGCTACCACCAGGCAACTACATGGACAATACAACAATAACAATTGTAATCTCCAAAAATCACGAAGGAAAAAGAGAATTTTTATGGTCTTCTATTAATGTATTCTTCTTTTTTAATTCCACGAACTAAGGCTATAAAGCTATCACTATTCGGCTATAAAATCAACCTGATGAACTGATAAATCTCTAATACTTTACTCTTGTTGATTAGAACTATTTAAGGATTAGGTCTAGCGATGTTAGGAAGCATACCAGGTCTGAGACATATGCTCCTTTTCCACTCTTGTATCCTGTCAAACAGAGACCAGCTCCTTTGCCTGACTTCTTCTGTAATTCCACCTCGATTTCCTCTTCTCCTTTCTCATGTCGATGAACCACCATTGTGATCTATATAGGAAAATATTATAATATTGAAAAATTAAATGAGAATAAATTGTGAAGACATTGTTGGAAAAGAGAGGTGGGTGACACGTACAGTTCCTGAAGCTTTCAACACTGCAGCATGAGCTTTGTCATGCTCCATCTCTTTGAAAGGCTGATTACACATGTCGAGTATCTGGTCTCCAGCTTGTAATCTGCCATCTTTGTGAGCTGCTCCGTCAGGAAACACCTCGACGATGAACACTCCTTTCTGAGTAGAGATAGAAAGATAACAGAATCTTCGAAGCTTCTCTAGATACTGTCAATTTTTGATTAAGAATTTTCAATAAAAAATTAAATTAAAATTACCAGTGGCGTGTCAGAACCACCAGCTATGATGAAGCCAATGCCTTTATCTTTGTCTTTCTGGAACTCTATCGTTGTATCTTTGCCAGTCACGATTTTGCAATCTTTTGGATCCTGAGGTGCCTCTGGTTCTGGTGGCTTCTCTGGCTCCTTGGGTGCCACAGCTGAAACACGAGTACATCGTATCTTTTATTCCATTAAATTTCAATCAGTTAAGTACAATATCAGAGGAATTATAAAAATTAAATTAAAAAAATTATTAGGAGAATATCAAATATCTGTTTGACTTTCTGTTTGATAAAATTAACATTCGATTATCTTTGGAGCACCCAATATAATTTAGAACTTCATCAAGTAAATCAATATTTGGTATACGTTATTAGAACAGTATTTCAAACTTTTAGAATAAAAATATGATGTACAATTTTTCATTTGTGCTTGATTATAATAGTAATTAGTGGTAATTACGTTGAGGCTCAGGAACAATGCCTTTCGCCTTATCCTCCTCTTCTTTCGCCACTTTGCTCTGATTAGGGTTGCACACTGTGAGCGTCACAACACCCTCTGCTTTCTTCAAAAGACTCGTAGCCTACGAAAAAAAATTCCAAATTCTCTTCATTATACTTTAAATACCCGTGTAATGAATATTAAATACAAAATAAAATAAAAATTCCAAATTCTCTTTATTAGAGTTTAAATATTTATATGATTTGTGTACTCTTTGCAAAATATTCATAGTCAACAGCGAATAATTTCAACTTAGCTGCACGATTCATAATTCTCAGTGCTCATTACCTCGTCGTAAGTAGAGCCCAGCAAACAATCCAAGTTGACAGCGAGGATCATGTCACCCACTTGCAAACCAGCCTGAAGCAAGCGAAAGAGTAATGAAGCTGACACAGAGATGAACACGTCGAATTTCGTTCGCGAATCGACCCAATTCCGACTATAATACCGACTAATTGCCATTCACGTGGTGTGTCGAGACACGCGGAATGATGGTTTGAGAAGCAGAGCAAGGAGAACAATTACCTGCTCAGCGGCGCTGCCTTCTTGGATGTCTGAGATGAATATACCTTGGCCGACCTCTGCGTGCTTTCCCTCGATGATCATTATGCCCAAACCGTACTGGCCCTAGATGTTAGAAAATCCACGTGTAGTGACCTAAATGGCGTTATGGTACTCTCTGAAATTTTTCTACACTTGCCTTTTTCACTGATATGTTACGGACTCCTTTGTATTGGCTGAACATGTCGGACTGGAACACAGGCATGGTGGATATTTTATTTGTATTACAGAGAGAGAGAGAGAGAGAGAGAGAGAGAGAGAGAGAGAAAGAGATGAAATTTACAAAGGATTAATTAATCATCTATTGTCGTATGAATAATAATAGTATATATAATAACAAATATATAATACATAATTGAAAATTATTATGATGAATTAATACAAAATGTATAGAAAATCATTAGAAAATATTAAAATCAATAAATTTGTCAAGTAAACTTGTATTAATAATAATAATAAAAATATGCGATATTTGATGTTTTAAATAAAAATGAGCAGGTACTTTCTTAAAGTAACAAAAGAATTTATGAATAATATGCAAATAGAATTTCAAAATTGGACTCACATCGTCCAGTGTAGGAGGAAATTGAACAATTGGTTTGACAGCGATGTCATCAAGAGCGGCGCTCCTCCTATGAATCAAACCATTGGATTAATTTCACCAATTAATACCTCGCTCAAAAATTTTTATAATACAATAATGTCGCAGAGATTTAATTTCGTTAATTAATTAATTATTTAAGAATATTGCACGTATATTACCGTAGGACAACAATTTTGAAACAGGTGCCAGCCATTCCTTTAATTATGGCAGATGCATTCAAGTGACACCGTCCTTGTAGAACGCAGCCATTGACCTGTAAAAATAATTCACCATAAAAAGACAAGTATATTAACCCGATTAATTAACAAGACGAAAAATTGAGCCTTCTAATCGAATTATTTTTATTACTCATTGATATTCAATTTTCATCCATATTTATTTCATCTGTACCTCCAAGAACATTATCAAAAATATTATTACATACATCAATAATATCTAACTATTTAGAAATAAAGAATAAAAATAATTATACACAGAATACATATATAATAAATTATTGGAAATAACCAGACCGATGAAAATTCTTGAAAGAAATTTAATAATAATAATAAAAATAATATAATTCATGTATTACGATATTCATCCAGAAATTGCGAATGATATGAAAGATATTATCTTTCTGACATTTGCACGTGTATTAATAATAACGAATAAGATAATTTAGTACTGAACTCAGCGACACGATTTTCATCCGATATGTATGTATCAGTACCAAAAAGGTTAAAACGGTTCATACAGTAACGATCAAGTTGGAATTCTCAAGCAAGGTGAATCACCCTGGAAAAGTAGGTTTCGAGGTTTCGTTTTTGAGATAATCGAGTTTGAACGTTTGCCAGGCACACATGTGCTCGGCTGAAAATTCACCGACTTGTCTTTCCGCGATTTATCACTCTGAACCGCGGTTCCGTTGGGTGTAGACCGACGATGACGACTGGAAATTCCTCGGAGGAACACTTGTTGGGCAATTAACAACCGATGCCAGCTGATCCTGGCTCGATTCTCAGATTCCGTTGACAGTTCGCTGTCAATCCGCGGATGAAGGGTGGAGAAGATGAAAGCACAAACCTCGAGTATCTCGTCGCCAACGGAAATCTCGCCAGTTTTGTGAGCTGCCCCCTTTGGATTAAGGCCACATACGAACACTGCCATCCGGTTTCGATCCCTGTGTCCCGCCAATGAGATACCCAAGCCGCGCCTGTCCTTTTCTACCTTCACTAGCATCACCTTGTGTCCCATCGAATGGTATTTCTTCTGAATTTTCACTGCAATCAAGTTCGTATTACTGACTATTTACGCGATGCTGGAGAAATGAAAGATCGAAAAGAGAAAACGGAAACAGGAAAATATGGAGAATGAGAAGAGAAAAAGAAGAAAAGAAAATAGGGAAAGTGGATAACTAAAAACAAGAGAAAGAGGGAAGAGGAAGAAAAATGGAAAGAAGATATGCAAATAATTAAAGATAATAATAA
>NW_016909275.1:1582599-1612522 GCF_001483705.2 Eufriesea mexicana | reverse complement strand
ATAATAATAAAGAAAATAATGAAAAAGGAGGAAAGGTATTAGAGGAACGAGACAAAAAGAAAAATAATGGAAAGAAGGACAAAAATAAAAGGAAAGAGGAAACACAGAAGTAATGAAAAGGCAAGGGAAAGAAATGTGGCACTTAAATTCCCAAATACCTATAAATTTCTAAATTACGTACTACTCGTGTAACCAAACTCGTCCTCCTGCTCCGGATCCGCGTCAATTTCCGCTTTCGTGCGTTTCACATTCCCGGCGCTTTTTCTCGATATCTGTCACAACGATTCCAATATTTTAATCACTAACACGATTGTCAAAATTTGCCGAACGCATGAAAATTCGCGGAACATCGAAGTCTAGTTACCTCCATGCCAGCCTTGGTGTACACGTTACCCTCGAGCTCCCGCGTGTCTTCCTCCGAGCTCTCGTCTGAGGAATACTTCCGCCTTGGCGGCTCTTCCGGTTTCGGCGCATCCTCCTTCTCCTCGCTCACTTCTCGCAGTATGCCAGGATTTGAAGGCGGTGATGGCGCCTTCTTGCGAATCGACTTTTTCATGGAGGATCTAGGATTTTCATTCCACCACTATTTCGTTAAATTTCTAACCTAGATTCTGCTATTTTCGACAATAAATCAGGGAAAAAGATTTCTAACTTTTACGAAATTTTTTGTGGCTCTTCCATTATGTTTTTAATTTCTATTTAAATTTCTGATTAACCCTTTCGTTATGGCAAGCATCGCCGCGAATCTTTAGCAAATCTTTAGCATTCGGTCTTTTGATACAAATTTTTTGAAGAAAAAAGAAAAGGAAAAACTGACCATCGCAATAGAGCTTGCAATTCTTTGCGAAGAGAGCTAAGAGGAAGGGTAGCACTTGTCTTAATTTTTCCCTCAATTTTTGTGGCCGATGACTATAGTCACCCGTCGTGTATAGATGGCGTCTCGTGGCTAGTGACTATAGTCACCCGTAGTAGCGAAAGGGTTAATTCTAATTCTATCTTCAATAGGGAAACTGTGAAGAAGCCAATTTTTAATTCTCACAAAATTTTCCACGATTCTCTTGATTATATTTTAAATTCCTATTTAAATTTCTTACTAATTCTAATTTTGTTATTTTCAATAAGGAAATAGTAAAGAAGACAATCTCCAATTCTTAAAAAATTTTGTACGATTCTTTACTTATTAAATAATTTAAATTTGTGTCCGTTATTATTTTTTAAATTTTTACAGGGATTATTGAGAAATTTATTTAGAGTCTGAATTGGAAACATGATTAATGGAGTTGAAAGGGCTATTTTATGGAAGTAGTGGACACGATATAATTGGAGAAGAGTGAAGGGAAGATAATTATTAAAATTTATGGAGAATGTATATACAGTATTTGAAATTTTTAAGGTAAATTGTTTACCTTCGCACGCTGGATCCCGCGCCATCTGAAGGTCTTGTACTTTGTCTCCTAAAATCTGATCTTGAACTACTTTGCTTCTCTCCGTCTTCGGTTCCTCCCTATAAAACAAATAAAAACATACAATGCGGCAACGTCCACAAACATATCCTTTCTTCTCATAAAATTTTGTTACAAATATCCACACCCTAGCTCGTTATTAGTAACGAAAGATGGAAGATAGAGTTACAAGCCTACATAATGGAAACAGAAGCTTCAAGGAACTTCAAAATTTTTATCCTTCAATAGTAACTAAAAGAGTCACTAAATTTAATCCTCATAAACCTCATTCAAAAATACGAAATATTTTAATACATAATTTACAAGAATAATTTTTAATTCCATAATAATAATTATTTATTTCTCATTCCACAATTTAAATATATATTATTTATAGCAATAATTTTTATTTCTGTATCATTAAACAAGGAAATAGAAAATCTGTATGCTCGCATAGTAAAATACAAAAAGTACAAATTTTTATTTTTATATTTCTAAAATGTTAGTATAAGGTACTTCCATATATTGAGAACGTAAATAAATAAATTTTCAGTTTTACATACTCACAAAGAAGCAAGTCCTTTTTATACACTCGTGGAATATTTTCGCGTACCAATAAAAAGCAAAAATAACAAATTTTTATTTGCACAAAGTGAACAGAGAAATAAAAATCATTTTCATAAACCAATCAAAAGAAAATGAGAAAATTTTCTTTACATATACTCTTAATTCTTCTTTATATATACTTTCTTCACTAAATGACGATAAAATCTGGATTCCTAAGCGACAAAAAGAAACCGCGAGATAGTAGATCCTATGAAAACAATTTCACCTTCGATTCACTGAAACTCCCCAGTGAGAAGTCGAAAATTCGGACTGCTCGAACCAAAACAAAGACAAGCTCGCAGTGCAAACGATGCCAAGCCAGAGCCCACTAAAAATTCCCGAAAACCGCGTTTCTCGGGCAGACAGTGCGTTCGAAAATCCGCGAACAATCCGCAGAATCTCGATGAACGCTCTTCAAACAAACCACGAGCGGCAATAAAGCCGGGGAACACGCGGTCGTTTCGAACTCGCCTAAAGCACCATACCGGTAACCAGAGCAAACTTAGAATTCACTATCAATTACGGTGCGGTCAATTATAAACACAGTTCGATCACCGGGATCAGCAGCCAGAATAAGATAAGTTAAACGTATATTAATTCCGAGAAACGATCAAACAACGTCGGGAAAGATGGAGAGAGAGAGATTGTCTAAAATTGGTGGCGCGCGCGCGCGCACCATCGTAGCAATTCGAACGCATGGCGAAATAGACTGACGATAGGATCCTCCTGTATTCTCGAAGTTATAACACAATCGATTCCGTTGACCGAATTAATTTACATTGGGCACAATCGAACGCGACCGTCTGTTCCCGCGCTTTTTCCACGGACCTCCGCGTCGAGCAAGGCCTCGGCCTGTGTTTCATTAACCCTTTCGCCGTTAGCAGCCATTGCGGTAAATTTCCATGCATGTGTCCGTGTGCCGGCCTTTTGTGGTCTTGCGACTATGTTTCGGTGTTGGGTAGTCGTTTTGCCGATCTTTTGTACAGTTTTGTCTTTTTGTTCAGTTTCAATGTTCTAGTGTGTTTTTTTTATTTCTAGGTGAGTCTGCGTGTGTGTGTGAGGATCAGTATAATTTGTAATGGGCCTTTGTAGTTGCTTGTTTTTATACGAATGGTTTTCCGTGAGTCTGTCTTTGAATGAGTATTTGTTAAAGCTTCCTGTTTCCTGTCAATGATTTAGTATTTATTCGTTTCTTTTTCTTTTTTTTTTTTCTAATTGGGTTTATGTTTGTGGGAATCAGTATAATTTGTAATGGGCCTTTGTATATGTTTGTATTTATATGAATGATTTTCTGTGAGTCTGTCTTTGTACGATTGTTTGTAAAATCTTTCTGTTTCCTGTCAATGTTTCAGTGTTTTTGTTTTGTTTTCTTTTTCTAATTGGGACTATGTTTGTGGGAATCGGTATAATTTATAGTGGGTCTTTGTATATGTTTGTATTTATATGAATGGTTTTCTGTGCGTTTGTTTTTGTATGATTTTTCGTAAATTTTTTCTGTTTCCTGTCAATGGTTTAGTGTTTATTATTTTTTCCCTTTTCTAATTGGGTCTATGTTTGTGGGAATCAGTATAATTTATAATTGGTCTTCGTAGATGTTTGTTTTTGTATTAATTATTTCCTGTGGATCTGTCTTTGTATGTGAATGATCATCAAAAAAGTGTTCTATGGGCTCCTGTCAGTGTCATAAATAGTCACGAGGCTGGTTTCGTGTAGACTCTCGTTTGTGTAAAAATGGTTGCCATAATGGGTTGCCATGGGTTTTTAATTTTGTACGAATGTCTGTTACGAATAGTCACCATGATGATCAGTAGGCCCCTATTTTTATATAAATGGCCACCATAATGGTCTTGTAGGAATACGATGTCATTACAGTTGTCGTCCATATGGAGCTATGTTTGTGTAAGAGTAATCACTACTTTGACCATACCTGCTGTAAATTTTTAGTTTTATGTTAATGGTTACTATAGCAGTCTGTCATATATTCGTCTTTGTATAAGAATAGCCTTTATCTTGGCCTCTTCCAGCTATTTATCATTATACGAATATGCTGCACTGCAGTAGTCAACTTTGGACTTGTCTTTGGATGCGGAATAATCATTATAGCAAGCTCTTTTATATGAATGTCTATTATAGTAGCCTCCTGTAGGTTTCTATCTTTACATGAATGGCGACTATAGCGGCTTTCCGCAGACCTGGCCCTACCTATGAATAGCCACTGTTGTGACCTTCCACGGACTTGCATCTATATACGAATAATCACTGCAGTTGCCACCTGCAGATTTTTATCTGTCTGAATGACCGCTACAGTGTCCTTTTGTACGCTAGTCTCTGTCCCAAAATAATAGTTACCGCGATCTTCCAAATTTTAACATTAAAACAGGAGTAATTGGAACTCCATTCCCGCTAAACCGTACCACTTATGACTCTCTCCCTTTCAGAGGCTAATATAGTAGCTGGTAATTTCATGGTAGGGGTTAATAAGTGACGACTCTCGCGATCGGAAGATCCATTAGCTAATTATTAGGGTCGATCTAATTAGACTGAATGGGTCTCCTTGGTTGAATATTTTCTAAACCATATTAATTCTTTCCAGACGACAGAGACTACTTAAGTATCCCTAAATAACATTCCTTCTCAAAAATTAAAAGGAAAATCAAGGTCGCTCAAGATCCTCCAAAGATCAAACACAAAGAGCAATTCGAAATTTCAAACAATTTTGTTTACAAAAGAAAACAAATTAAAAAAAATAAAAGAAATGGAAATCTCACAAAATTATCACGGAAAACGTTATAGTAAACACTACACAAACACTGGCTTAAAATCCCCTTTCCCTTCTGTGTTTATTTCTTCATGACCGAATTCTGCCTCGAAATTCTATTGGACCGGAAGAAACTCATCAGCCTGCAAAATAACCTGACCACGTTTCGAATTTTTGTTTCGCCCACCTATTCGCAATTTTTCCTAAAGGGAACACGTTTCCAGTTACCCAGTTCCTGCGCAACGAACCTTGCGGCAACCACGGTGAAACATCAAACGTAGCACCATTCGGCCAGCGATATCTCAGAAATAGCAAAGCGGAGGACCGTGTCGCTGGTCGATTGACGCACGAACAGGCGATCAGACCGAAAGGAAACGACCCACCTGTGTCACTTCCGGCGTGCTGGACCTGACGGGCGAGACTGGCGAAGCCTTCTGACGAAAGGATGCTGTGGGTGTTCCGGGTAATCGACTTCTGACGTTCTGCTTTTTTCCTTGTCTGCTCGCCTCCTCCCCCTCCCCGTCCTGCTCGCTGTTCTACAAATTCAACAGAAAAGAAAAACCAAAAAAAAAAAAAAAAAAAAAAAAAAAAAAAAAAAAAAAAAAAAAAAAAAAATAAAAAAAAAAAAAAAAAAAAAAAAAAAAAAAAAAAAAAAAAAAAAGAAAAGAGAGAAAGACAACATCAGAAAAGGATACTGTGCAGAGCTCAGGAGTTTGCACTTGGGATAACACAGGAGCAAGTAGGTTACTCTGTTTATAGTTTGGCCAACTTCACCTTTCACGTTCTTGAAATCTACACCTCTGACATAGTCAGGACGAGTTAGGTCGACGTTCTTTTTAGTTCGTGTTAACACGATCATCGTCATGCTGGTTACTGGTGATTCAAATCTGAGTGGTCAGGAGTGAACGACAAATTGGAGGTAGGTGACAGTTAAATAAATGACACGTCATACTTAATAGCATATTCAAGTTCAATGCCAGTTCAATGTCATTGGAGTGAGCTAGTGGTAACACTGGTTCTATGTTTATGACAGAGGTTCATTGTCTCAGTGATTTTCCACCTTCTTCATCTCACGGTACACCTACACTTAAATTACAGAATTGATAAAACTCTACAGTAGATCATGAAGATACCACTTCCGATAAAGTCATCTTATAATTTCTTTAATGCAAGAATCTAAGGAAGATGATGTCAACAGCTGTCAAGCCTTCTAGAGACTAAATAGTTAAACAACCTCGTCCATCTAACTCTAAACGAAATTTAATTAATAAAACCTAATTGTCATCTTGCCTGACAACAAAAAAGAAAAGAGGTCAGTAACTATCCATCCCTTAGATACTAAATATCTATTCTGACACCCTGCTTCATCTAACGCAATTTAGCTAATAAAATCCTCTAACAGACCAAATAGCTGTCACTTGGGGCCAAGGATCTTCGTGACCTTTTATTTGACAATTTAAACACATCAATGGCTCCTATTAAACACTCGGGTCTAAGTGTACCGTGACACAGTGGTTGAAAATCGCTGCTCCACCTATCTGGGTCTAGACATGTGTTCGTTCTGCTCGTCGCGCGACTCGATATAATTCTATTTGCAGGTGTGACATCTCCAGCCAATAACGAAAACTCGTGTGACCCGCCTCTATATATAAAGTTCGAGAAGGTGAACCTGTTAGGCTGTAGCCAATCCAACCAATCCCGTCCCTTTCGTGTGCAAACTCCTGACCTCTGCACAGCAGGTAGAGAAACGCTATCCGTATCCGTGACAGGTTCTAGAGACGTTGAAAGCTTGCAGGACTCGCTGACGACTGTCACGGGGATCGTGGCAGCCTAAGAAGATGGCGGGAAAGAACGGAAGGATCGAACCGACTTTGCCAGGTGCTATTTCGGTGCGATGCTTCCGGACTGAATTACTCGTGGCAACCGGTGAAATATTCGACACGGCAGAGTCTTGAATTGTTGCCAGAGGTGAACACGGAGATTTAGCGGCGTGTTCGATCGCGATCACCGATAACAGCGAGCCCCGCAGCGTTAACGCCGCCTCCCCGGAATGTGATTAATGCGTGTTATTAGATTTCGGCCTCGCACGAGACTCGCCGCGCATTCCACTGACTGGGCTCAAGGATCCGCGAAATAACGATTGAGTGGTTGCTCTGGTTATGGGTTTGCGGGTTCGTGTGTTTGCCCGTCGGTCGATACGCAAATCTGGCTATCGATCCGCTTTTAATCTACGATCAGTCGTGGATTCTTTGGCAGAATTAGCGTGGGGCGATTCGTTAGGTACATCCGAGGATTCGCGAAAGGTTATTCCAGGGATTGATTTGGGGTCAAGGATTGATTCGTTCGATCGCTGGTCGGCATGTACACCTGGTCAGCGATGTGTTCTCGGTGTAGAATTAGTCGTGGTCTTTCGGCTGACCTGTGTCAAGTATTTTTATGAATAAAAGTTCGCCAAATGGTTATTGGAGCTTGGGTGTTGAAGTTTTAGACTCTATGTATGGATTTAAATGAGAATTTAGACTTGGTCTGACGCGTACTGTGAAATTTCACGCGAAATTTTGTTGACAATTACGTTGAACAGGATTGAGGATTCGTGAATGAGTGCTTGGGTGGCTGAGTAACGAAGTTCTGCGATTCCTTGTGGATTTATTGAGCCTATACGTGGATCCACTTTGAGATCCAGACTTGGTCTGTCGTCAGATGTGAAATTTTGCACGAACCGTGTTGAAAGTTTCATCAAACAGGGTCTATGATTCGTCAACCAACAGGTGTCTGTCTGGGTACCAAAGATGCGAGGGTGCTCGTGAATTCGTGTTCTTCTCTAATTCTCCGTATGAATTCGCTCAAGTATCTGGTCTTGATCCGACATGGGCTATGAAATTTTAAAGTTTGAGAGCTATGTCAAGAATTTCGTCCAATAGAGTCGAGAATTCGTGTACAGACTCTGGAATAATTAGACGCCAAAGTTTCGAAATTCCTTATGGATTTATATACATGTCTCTGCGTGTATACGTGGATTTACCCTTAATCTAGGATCAGCTGTGTACTTTCGCGTGTGTTACGTGGAGCACTCCGCTGGATAGAGTCGAGGACTCGTGAACTAACATCTAGCTGCTTAGACACCAAAGTTTCGGGGTTTCGTCGCAGATTTATCTCCTTATCTACGGATTTACGCTTGATCTCGGATCTACTATGGATTTTTAAGGATCTGCCACGGATTCACTGAGCCGAAATTTCATCTCCGTGAGCTTGGCCACAGGAGCTGGTGTTAGATCTAATCAACCAGGGTCGCTTTGCTTACGCGCGATAGAATATCAGGGGATCTACACGCCGATCTACAGATAGGCTAAGCCGTATATTTACTCGCAAGGTAGATGTATATGCTTGTCTGCGACTGCATTTATCTACGAATCTACCACGATCTAATACCAACTTCACTCGAGGATCCAGTGTGCTCGCGTGTATATTTACAGCTGTATGTGTAATTTGTCTCCGAGTCCAATCCTGAATTAACTCGTAAATTTATGCGTGATCCCATCTGTGTGATTACGATGAATTTATTCGTAGAACCACTCTGGGATGAAATGAAGAGGACTGAATGGTCTCTATCGAAATTTGCCCTCGATTTCACTGTTGCTTCTGTCAATTTTGGGTACTCGACTCGACGGTACTAGCTCGAGTGGATGTCAAATGTAAGATATGTAACGAACCAATGACAGTGTCGATGCAGTGTTAATAATGTCAATGGTGTTTGAGACGTTCGAGTGGCACCAGTGGCTAGCAACGTCTTTCGCTCATTGATAATGACACAGAGAGTTTGTCGAATCGGAGATCGTTAATGGAGGGAGAACTTTCTACTGTGATTGGGGAATATGTTCGGTGATCATGTTCTATTTCTAAAGGGAATGATCGATAACATTCACATCTGGAAGCTTCTGCTCGACAGAGACCAACTGAGTTTATGAACGATCGTTAGCATGATAAAACTACCGTCCTTCAGCCACGCGAAGTGCGAACGAAATTTTCGACGACAGAATGTAAACTTCGCAATTCCGAATTAATCACTGCAACTTTCATCGACTCCCTGTCACTTTCACGCGGTGCTTTAATAAACACCGATGGTTCGATTCTAATTAAAAACAATGCTACAGTCCAACCACGAAAATTAAAGAACAATTTTTAAAATACGTCGTTATTCACCACAAATTCACTATATATTCACCATATATCTCTCCTATCTCTAAGTTCCTTAATATACCGTGTCTCTTATATATGGTCACTTCCAAGACACCTTTTATAATTGAAATTTATACCCTAGTAACTTCGTAAGAAGAAAATCCCCATTAATTTAACACCAGAACTGCAGAGTCAGACCATTTATTTTTACTGTTACTGAAAAATATAGTTATCTGACAAAATTAATATTAATTCCTATTTACATGGAAACGTGACTGTACACGCTACACGTAGGTGCAAATTATGTATCAGGAATTCAAATGTCATACTAAGATTCACTAATCTATAATAGAACCTGAGCTGTCAAACAAGTCAGAACAACAAAATGACACTTTCGCTGTCAAAAGTAATACCAATCTTTATCTACACAGCCAAACTACGTATTCAGATACGAAATATCCAAAAATTCACTAACCCAACACCAGGATTACCGAACAAACGAAACTGCCAATCTGCCAATTGCCAAAACTGTACAACTTCCATTGCAATTAATGCTAAATTTTTATTTACACAGGAACCCAACTACACATACTGTCTTCAAAAACACACGATAAATCAGTAGTTGCAAAATATCAGTAGGAAAATCCTGCATTCAACTCACTCGAAACCAAACACGATTAACTGCATCCAAATTGTCTAAAGTCGTAGGAAAAACTGGCAATCACAAGTTCTACCGAGTCTGGAAATCCAACGTGTCATCGACTACCGTCACACGTGCACCTCGTAGCCTTCGACGATACTCACAGGAAAATTGCAGGAAAGCGAGCAGAAAGAAAATGGAGGAAAAAAAGGGTCGTGTCACCAATGCCAAAGCATGCTCTACGTGAACCAACTGCGATATCCGTGAAATCTATCCTGCAGAGGGGGCGAAGAACGAGCACCGGGCGCCGCGTGTGCGTGTATTCGTGCAACGTACACCGAACGAGACGCGTTTGCGTCCGAAGAGGCGGTGCATCGCGACGCTGTTCCGTCGAGGCAACGTCTACCAGCCGGTTTCGTGCATGAAACTGCCGGCGTCGATATATCGCAACGGAGAGAGACGGCGGACGTGATCAGAGGGGGCTGCTGCCGCGGCTGGAAGGGGTGCCAATGGTCCATGGTGTGTCGATGATGGACGGTTCGTTGCAACCACGTAATCCACACTTTCTCACACGGACCGTCCCTGACTCATTGCCAATCACCCCTACCATCCTCTATACCGGGCCACCGCGTCCTCTTCTAACCTTTGTTCCCCGTGTCACCCTCTTTGTCCACCATCCAGCCTGTTTCACGTTAGTTTTGCCCTCTGCATTGTTTTATCCCCGCCTCCGAGTGCTCGGGATTGCGAACGGATTGCTATGGAGTTTTGGAATGTGGGATTTCAACGAGAGAAAGCTGTTTGCGTTACTTTTCCCTTTTCTAATATTTTCTTTTTTCTTTTCTTTTTTTTTTCTTTTTTTGGTTTGTTTTGTTTGGTGCTTTATGAAGATCAGGTGGTTTTTGAGGTTTTGAGATATTGGGTTAGGTTTAGGTTGTTTTGAGTGTTTCTTTTTGGTTTTGTTCGATGCTTAATAGATTTTGAGTAGATTTTAGGTGGATTGAGCTTTTCAAATTTTTTAAGAGAGTAGATAATTGATTCGTTTTTGAACATGTCGAGGATTCTGTAATATTAGTTAGTTTTTGAAAGAGGCTGTATTGTTGGAAATTAATTTTCCATTCAACTATTGTTCTAGAAGTTTCACTGGATAGAAACAATGTCAATTTACAAGAACCATAGAGAAATATTGTTCCTTCCTATATTTTGTGTATTTTTATGTACGAAGCGAGATTGAGTTTTGAATTAGATATCAACCGAGCGGAAAATTTATTTTAATCGATAACATGGATTATAAAATCAGCGTTTTCACAGAGCTATTGAAAAGGTTAATCATTGAATAACAAAAAAGACCTAACCTACTTTCTCAAACAGCACTGGTATTTCTCTGTTCTGTTAATAGAACAAATAATAAACAAATAAGAATCATTGGAACTTTTAGCTAGGTAACTTCGACAAACTAACACGCGATAAATACCAACGAAAGGTAGCATTCTAAATTTAACGAAAACGCGATGGCTTTTCGGGATGTTAAAATTATTCCCACCACACCCTGTCAATAAAGAACCAATAAAAGCAAAGATGCAAATATAATTTTACGTATATTTTTACACGATTTCTCAAAATTTCTAGACTCGACGTACTACCCTTCGAATTAACCTAAAGAAATTATTCAGAAATGAAATTGTTACCCCTAAATGAACATTTCATAATATTCGAAGACTTTTACACCCCCTGTGGGAGGAAGAGAGAGAATAAAAATACTATAATTGGCATATAATTTTTCAAAATTCTTACAATTTGCATACAATCCTTAAAATGAACTAAAAACTCTTCAGAGGCACAATTATCATCCCCCAGAAAATATTCTTTGACATTCTGAAACATCCCCTAGCTCTACATAATACAGACTAAATAAATAGACAAGAATTAATAAATAAAGAATATAGAAAGAATATTTTAGAATTCCTAAAATTCCCAAATAATCTCATACTGAATAAAGAACTCCTCAAAGAAAATTACCAGCCCCTAAAAAATATTCTTTGATATTCTTAAACCTCCCCCACCCCTACATAATACAGACAAAATAAATAGACAAGAATTAATAAATAAAGAATATAAAAAGAATATTTCAGAATTCCTAAAATTCCTATATAATTTTCAAACTGAATGAACTCTTCAAAGACAATTATCATCCCTCCAAAAATAATCTTTGATATTCTCAAACTTCCTCCACCCCTGCATAATACAGATAAAATAAATATACAAGAATTAATAAATAAAGAATATAAAAAGAATATTTCAGAATTCCTAAAATTTCAAAATAATCTCAAACTGAATAAAGGACTCTTCAAAGACAATTATCATCCCCCAAGAAATATTCTTTGACATTCTAAAACATCCCTTAGCCCTACATAACACAGACAAAATAAATGGACAAGAATTAATAAATAAAAAATATAAAAAGAATATTTCAAAATTCCTAAAATTTCCAAATAATCTCCAAACTGAATAAAGAACCCTTCAAGGACAATTATCATCCCCAAAAATATTCCTTAATATTCTTAAACCTCTGCCACCCCTATAACAGAGCCAGAATAAAAATCCCAAAATTAATAAATAAAAATATTTCATAATTCCTGCAACTTTTTTACAATCCTCAAACCGAATTAAGAAAATTAAAACGCACAACCCCCGCCCCTAAATGCACATCCCTCGACGTTGCCTGATATTCTCCGAGCTCCTGCACCTCGATAAAGCCCAGCGAAAATAAGAAAACGGAAATTCGTGCCGGATTTTTTCGAATGCCCACAATTTGCACGCAACCTGTCAAACGAAAACGTTCTCATGGCAAACTTGTCGAAACAAAAGCGTTTCCTTCGATCCCTGGTTCCCGGTACCGGCCTATCTTCGACGCCGTTCGCTCTGATTTGCATGATTCTCGTTCTGTTCCCGCCTTTCACACCGTTCAACCCCCTGTCACCCCCTCGTCAGCTGGTTTATTGGAAAGTTCGACCTCGATGCACCGTACACGTACAAGGGATGCTCTATAATGGCCCTGCCTACACTACTCTCTTCCTCTTTCGCTTCTTTTTTTCTCTGCAACCCTCTGCCTGTCCCTCTCGCGCACCCTGTCTGCCCGTTTCGACTCTCCCTTTCCCCTGGCCTGCATGGTTCTATGTCGTTCAGTCGCTTTAATTTCATACAGGTCCCGAGCGAAGTTCCGTGATCCAAGTTGATCGAAGTCGAAATATAGGGTGGCTGTGTGTGCATGTACTTGGCCTAACGGACAATTGCGTCGAGGAATTTTCACAGGCCAGTTCACCCTTGGTTTCCGGGATTCCCTGTTTTTGCAAGTCGGTTCTTTGCGTTTAAAATCCTGTTTATTAATTTAGGTTCGGTTCATTTCGATCTTATTGCAATATAATTGTGAGTGATTGTTGCGAATGTTTGGAAAATTAAATTTGTTATTTAAATTCCCCGTAGTGTATATATCCTGTGATTAAATTCGATGGTGTATTTCGTATGGAACATTCTGCAGTATAAATAATATATTTCGTGCTCTAAATGTTATAGAATTGGAATATTTCATGATTCAAAAGAATAGAAATAAATTATACCATTATTAAAATATCGTATAGTTAAAATGATTACGCAAATGGATTATTTCATAATTTAAATATTTCACGTGTCAATTATTTTATATATGAAAAATTTTAGAATTGTAATATTTTATAATATAAAATAAGCATTCCACGATAGATGTACTATGTAGTCGGAATATTCCATAATTTAAATATTCCGTAAATCGAGTCTCCTATATTTCAGAAAATTTTACAACTAGAATTCCCAATGATTCATACACCCCATAATTCAGAGCAATGTCCTACATTTTAATAGCTCACTCGAACAGCTTGTAATTTGATATACGCACACAAATATATTCCACTGTTAATTTTCTCGCAATTAAAATATTCCGCAATCCATGATTCATGTATCCTATAATTTGAATATTCCCTATTCGCTAAATTCCATTTTCTACGTCTGAAACTCCTCATAACGTATACCGTACTCGGAATATTCCATGATGCCGTAACTAGAACATTCTACAATTTAAATCCCACGATTTAAATATTCCATCTCCTAAATATCGTAACATAAATTTCCTACCCTCCCAGAACCTCGAAACTTCTCGCATTTCTCTCGCAACATAAAAATGATAGTAAAATGAAATAAAAATGGAACATCGAACCAAATTTCATTTTCTGCCAAATTAAACAAATTTTCCAGACGTGATTCTATTCGATTGCTTTATCGATCGATTTTTATACGAGATTCTTTCGTTAGCAAAGAATAATAGATCGTCGTGGAGGGCAGCAAGGGACGAGGGATCGAGACACGAAACTGATACGTTCAAGTTTATCTGACATTTCGAAATGCATGCTTCCTAGGGATGCTGTTCGATGGAAATTTCGGTATCGACTTGGAAATCGTTCCAATGCTAGCTATACAACCTGATTTTATAGTGGTACAGGAAAATAGGAAATAAACTGACGAATTGCGGGTTGCCAAAAATTCCAATTTTCTCCTCCAGCTTCGTGATCGCAGAAAACATTTCATTTTTCCACCCCTTTCATCCCTTTTGTATCCAATGTTGATTTTTCTTGGACCCTTCGTAATTGAAAATCTGATATTCTGGGCCAAGATGTTCATAACCAAGAACCTCTTTCGGAATTCTAATTTTGGAGAATTTTTGAGACTTTTTGAAACACGAATTTGAAAATTTAAAATTAATATTAGTAAAATTTCAGTAAGGAAATCAGCGACGGAATTGCAATTTTTTACTATTTAAATATTTAAAATTGAAATAATTATAATTAACTAGAATTTAATTATTTAAATATATAAAATATTTAATTTTTTAACTAAATTTATTTTCTCAAGTAAGATTTCTCTTCGATGTAGAAAATTCCATTATGAGAAATTCCGTAATAATTTTCCTTTTCATGGAAAAAATTCGTTTAGAAAATATTTCGTTTCTTTTACGTTCTGTGGAAAAGGATTTATTCGTGAGTTAATAAATTTTCTCCATTTCCTATAAAAATAGCGTTGAAGTAGAGTAAGCATGAAAATTATTATTTCAAAAGCTTGACTAGAATTTTGCGATAGAGGTCTGCACAAGAACTATGGTAATTCGTTAAATTAAAACTCGTACTTCAACGTTCTATATTCTGTCGAGGTTAATTGAATTTTTTAAAGGGTCAGGTGATTTCTTTCTCCCTTTTGTCTGTCATCTACAGTTTGATTAGCTTGACGAAAGGTTGTATGGTGTCTCTGATCGGCCATCAAGCTCGAAGGTCGGAAAATGAAGTCGTGAAAATGAAGTGACAGAGACGAGGTGATTTCGCGTTTAAAATCGTAGAGTAGAAAAACATTAGTTTCACAGATAGATTTTTCATTTCTCAATTTCTATTTCAATCCCTCGAATAACTCCAGTCTTTAAACAATATAAATTACGAATTTATATGGGTGAAATTATTTTTCCAGCGGTTATAAACTTCTCGTGTAATTATATTTATTTAAAAAAGAATTTCGTAAATAACAATATGTATTCATATTGTTATCCACTCGATCGATATCTCTGTCGTTGAATTTCAACTTCAAACGAAGTTTAATAATTATTTTACATCCAATAAATTGCACTCGTCAGAGTTTACAATTTGGAATTTGTAAATTGCAATCAATAAATTTCAAAGAGGAATGTAAAAATTTCCTTTCAATTTTCCTTTTGTTGTCAATATTATTAGACCTTATTGCTGGTATTACTTAAATTATAATTTAAATTATAACTTTTACCATTAATATTCTCAGAAGTTTGAAAATCAAATTAATGATACTTTGAACGAAATATTTATTATTTTCCTCTTGAATTAAATATTCGTATCGATATCCAGGGGGTGGGAATTATCATGAGGCATGCTCCCTTTATGCACGATGTTTGTTTCGACTGTTTTTCTTCCTTTTCGAGAACAACGGGAATTAACAGGGAATCGTTCATTTTACATATCTCCCTCTGTGTGTCGAAGCAATCCGGTAGATTATAAGCGAAAACACGGCAGAAAATTGATCAGGACTCGTTCTACCTACAATTTCGTGCGAAATAAAAACAAATTTCACGATTTCATCGCATGAAACTTTGAATTTGCCATCAGTGCGAGTGAATTTTTTTCAAACGTCCTGATTTTCACTCGAAAATTCCACTTCTCGTCGAATTCATAAATAATTCAATCCATAAATGGAATTACCCGCATAATTAAAGAAAGTTCCTCGGAGTTATTTCTCGTTCATTTGGATATTCCAATTTTCACATCGCGATTGTATTACTCGACTTCGAAATTAAATACTGACCCCTTGAACTGTTGCAAAATTAAACATTCGAATATCCAACTCCAACCATATCTATAAAAATTTCTAACAATTCCAAAAATTGAAATACTCCATGTTCCTCGCATTTGAAATTCCAACGAAATCTAATTCGCCTAAATAACAATGAAAAAAAAAAAAAAATAATAATTACCAAACCTGAATAAATCAATTTCCACACTTCCAATATCGAGGTGAAAAAATTTATATTAAAATTTTTTGATTGAAATTTTCCAGAGCTCCATAAATTCGCATTCCGATTCCTGTGTTTGCCCGGGAATATTAAAAATTCTGCCGACAGTGAAAATTTAATCCCGCGAAATGAAAATAAAAAAATAAAAATGGTAAAACAAGGTAAATCTTTATAAGCGTGAAACGCTGTTAAACGAATAAATTTGACGTCCTTTTTCGCAAGCGAAATGGAACACCGTTTGCGCTTTTCGAGTAACGCAAAAAGCCACGAAGCATCGGGAACGAAGCTCCGTAAGAATCGAGCACGCGACCGCAATTTCCGCGACATTTGCATACGCGTGCCGCTTCTACCGTGGCGTTGGTTAGAGTGTACAAAGAGTGCAATTTGTCCTCCGTTCACGGACGCCTGGAACACGGCAAGCGAGCGAGCTACTTCCGCGTTCGGAACGCGTGGCAATCGCGACAGGAAGGATTAAAATAAAAGACGCGTGATAAAAGCGTCGGTGCACGGAAATCGAACATGCGTGGCCCCTATGGTCCGGCAGTCGATAAATGAGCGGTGAAAGTGCAAATGAAATGTTAGAATCGAGGGGGTTCGTTGTGTGAAGGGATTAATCGGTCGTTGCACGAGTTCTGTTTGTATTCGAGAGAATGGTCCCTGTCAGAATGGCACTTTCAATGATTCATCTCCGCTTCTATGCGATGAAATTCTTTTCGAAACAGCCCGCCAATGCCTACACTTTTTCGTCGTGCCAATTTCGCTACTGAAAAATATATTTACTGCAGTATGCTAGGATATACTGGAGAATATATGAGAATATTATTAAAATTGTATTACGTTAATTTAAATTTGTTAATTAATTTGTGACTTAAATAGTATAATGTATGGTAGAGTGATACGGTTTTAATACTCTTTAGTGTAACTGGAATTAGCGTAGTGCAATTTTAATAATATAATAATTTATTGGTATGATTATATAATTCGGCGGTATATACTAAAATTTGGTACGTATGAAAATTTTATTTACTCAAATATACTAGGATATACTGGAGAATGTATTAAAATTGCATTATGTTAATTTAAATTTGCTAATTCTGGCTTAAATAGTATAATGTATGTTAACGTAGTGCTATTTTAATAATATAATAGTATATGGGTATGATTATATAATTCGATTATATAATTCTAAAATTTGATATGTACCAAAATTTTATTAACGCGTTGAATATTAATTAATATTTTAGTGTAGTACTAAAAGTACTCACTGTATGTTTTAAATACCGAAAGTATTTTGATATATTTTTGAAGTTTCTGTATATATAGATATGGAATATTAAAAGTCTCGAGACACTAGGTCACGTGCCATTATTGTTACCATTATGGTTAGTAAAATTTCTTTTAACCACCATAAAGCTATAATAATTGCAAAAACACCGAAAAGACGACCTACTTAAATTATAGTAATAGTACCAAAAATTATCTTCAATCATTTCTATCTTCCAAAAAAAAAAAAAAAAATTAGGTCACGTGCTACTATTGTTACCATTATGGTTAGCGAAATTTCTTCTAATCACCATAACGCTATAATAATTATAAAAACACCGAAAAGATGACCTGCTAAAATTATAATAATACTACCAACATTTATCATCAATCATTTCCATCCTATAAAAAAAAAAAAATTAGGTCACGTGGCATTCTTGTTACCATTATTGTTAGCGAAATTTCTTTTAACAACTATAAAGCTATAATAATTATGAAAACACCCAAGAGGTGGCCTACTAAAATTTCAGTAATACTATCAAAAATTATCTTCAGTTATTTCCATCTTCTAAAAAAATTAGAAAAATAATTGGTAATGATTTGACCATCTTTAATCAGCTCTAAATCATCCAAGAAAAATCCATTGACTCGGCAGACAGAACCCTTGCAACCACAGAAAGTAACATGACTATTGCACGTTAAAAAATAGCAAAATATTCTACTCTTCAAGCTACTAACTACGAACATACGGAAAACATCGACTAGTAATCATCCAACTACAACGGGTATGGTAAACGAGGAGATTGGGAAAAAATAAAGGAGGGGAAAGGGGTGAACATCGATATTCCTGGTCATGGCGTGGTCTCACCAGATGCACCAGGGACTGGACGAGGAGGCAGACAGGATTTCCGGCGGCTTGGATGACCTCCACCGCCTGTTCATGCGTGCTGTGTCGCAGGTCCACGCCATCGACCTCGATTATGCGGTCCCCGATCTGAAAGCACACGAGAGAAAAGAGGAACGCGTATTAAATCCCTTTTTTTCATCTTTCCTACAATCTTTTTTTACAATTTTCTTTTTTTTCCTGCAATTTTTTCTTCGCTCGAAATTTCTCTGCCCGTCCATTTTTTGTGCGTCTTCGTTATCATACTTTAATTAATTAACTCTGTATAAGCGGATTTTTCTTTGCTCGTATTAGCCTCGTACTTTGCTTTTACCGATATTAAAAGTAGTCTCGTCCTAAATTCAGTCTGGCGAAAAAATTGCAGATTAATGACTGCTGCGAATTCATTGCTTAATGACGAAGCAATGATGCGATGGTATAACGAGATACGTAAGGTAAAGCGAGATTGGAGATTAATAAAAAAAGGATTATAATAATCAGGTTATACGAGTTGCAATGTACAGGGTGATTTAACCGAAGATTGTCACTTTTGAATATATTTACTGATAAAAATTAAAGAATCGAAGCAACGATTCGAAAATTTTTAAATTTGCAACAAGAATTGAAATTGAAAATGAATTTTACGGATAAAGGAAATTTATGGATAAAGGAAATTTGTTAATTGATGTATAATGCATATTATGTCTTCGTTCCAATGCATATGTTTTGTAAAAATTTGCATTTGTGTTGGTATAAATGTTAATTTGTAGACAATCCCGTATAATTTTCTCCGTTGCATTGACCAGCTGGTGTTAAGATACGTATGACCAGATATGTATAATGACACGACCTTGAAGCGCCCTTTGTCCTTTGCGAAATTATAATTAAAGGTGAAATTTATTTCCATGGAGATTACAGATCGCGTCGACGATGAACAGTACTGAAAGGGAGATATTTAAGTAGGCCACCCTATATATAGAGATATAATACACGGTGCCAGTAATTATGAAAATGGTGCAAGTTAGAGGTTTAAAAGGAATGCTTTTATTATGTTGCACTGCATTCGTGCGTATTAAAATAAAATAAAACCTCTTCTGCAAAATTGCAGAAAATTCAATAGGTACACCGAGACATAATTATAATTTTATCCTAATTAACTGTTTCAATTCATAATGCATTTAAAACGCAATGATTTAGGCTACTTTTGTAACAACTAACATCCCACAAAGATACATTAATAATAATAAAATATAATTAATATTATACTATAATATTAAATATTATAATATAATATATAATTTATTATAATTTACTATATTAATAATTAAATTAAATTTATGCTGTAAATAAAAAGAATTAACAAATGGATATATAACTTTCAGATTATTTGCAATAAAAATATTATAAATGTGTCAGAGGGATTGAGAAGATATGATTTCTGAGAGAAGAAAAGGTTTTCTAAGTAAAGAATTAGCATGTAATTTCTTTGAGAAAGATGGTAAGATAGCGAAACTGAGAGTTTTAAGGATGTTTATCTGAAATAATATATTTCGCGCGAAACAGTGTAGTGCAAAATTGTTTTGAATGTTAAAGCAGAGATAACTGGAACGTGATACCGAGCTTGATATACGACAGCAAAGAACGAAGGTTAGCAGAGAAAGTTTTCTCGACTCATGACACGAATTAGAAATAAGTTTCTTCGATGTTCTATTCCCTGATACTCGTTCTCCATTTTTCTTTCGCTCATAATCATTTTCTTCTTATTAATCATCACTTATATCAATTCCTATTTCGATATTTTTAATAATTCTCGAATATAATACATATTTAAAAATCCAGAACTACACTGAATTTATTTAAATAAAATTTAACAAAATATTCCTAAATTGTAAATAAAATAAATTTATTAAAGAGAAAATAAATTCCTATTTATTTCAACCAAAAAGAATTGGCAAATTTTAATACTCTTTTAACCCTAGAATTTTATTATAGTGAAATTTGTATATATATCGAAATTAAAATTAGGTTCGTAAATTTTCATTGCTCTTCTAATCGCAGAATTCTATTTTAAATAATAAATATAAATTTAATTTATTTATTATTGGAATTTTATTAATTTTATTAAAATTAATTTACTAGAGTCTATTTGATTCTATTAGATCTGGAATTAGGTATTCCTTGATCCAAATTGAATGCTGAATCGCTTCACCCTTTCTTCTCTCATTGAATGGGAAACACACGTGTGAATAGAATTCGAGTTGCATACGTTACCTTCAGCTCGCCGGTCCTTCCGGCGGGACTATTCGGCAACACGTTCTTTATGAATATCCCGGATATGTTCTGTGACTTACTGGAGCTGCCATTGTGCAGGTCGACCTGGAATAAAAAATTTCGATTATCAGATCATTATTCTTTATAAATTATTTATAATTAAATTCAGTCGAATTTTAATCAAAATTTCATCTAATTGTAATTTTTTAAAAAGAATTTAATGGCAAGACGATATTAAATCGTGTAAAAATTTGGAGAAATTTAATCTTCGCTGCCTTGTTATCTTTTCCATATTATTTTTATCCTATTTTATTTCAAGAAATGGAAAATTACGATTAAAAAATGTAATTGTAACAATTTCTTTTTACTTTATGTTTCAAATGAATGTCGAGATAGGTAAGTGACATTTCAAAAATAAAAAAGTATTATTTTCTCCTTCGAAATTAAAAATAGAATGAAGAGATAATATTCCATACACGAGTCAAAAATAATCTTTTCCCGAATATTTTGCATAAATCCTATTTTCAATTTCAAATACAACAATTCTTATTACTATACTAAAAAATAATTCCATTAATCCTTATAAATATTATCTATTCGATGCATTTCGAAAAACATAAAAATACACAAAAATTCGCTAATCGTTACTTCGTTTTCCAGCTTTTGTTAGTAAGTGTACACGATAGCATGATAGCAAGAGGCACGTGTTACGAGCGAGAGGTTACATTTGATGTAATCTCCCTTAAAGAAATGGCCTTGAAGAGCTGGCCTTTGGCCTTCGTCATAGTGAGAAGGCCGTGCTTTGTCACACGAAGATGGGACCAATAGCTGAGATCGGGACCCCGGCGTCCAAGAGAAAACAAATCCCCGAGGCCAATAGCCCGAGGTTCTCTGAAATTATCTAGAAACTGTAATTGTTATTACGCGTATCTGTTCCGTGAGAAAGATCGACTTCGAGTACTTCGAGTGTATCTGTTCCAGTTCCATGTTTATAACTTCGTTTCGAGAATAACGTAAACTCGCCGAGTTTCACCACGAGCGAATCGAGTCGAGGGTTTCTTAAACGTTAGCTTACCTGCTGGTCCGAGCAAATGGGTCGTCACAGAAATCTCGTTCCTTCGGAATAAACTCGGAAATTCATTGTCTTCCGGCGAAGTTAAATTGTAATTTCTTTAACTCAATTTCGTCGCACGATATCGGAGTCATTATGAAGATGTCAATGATCCTGAACCTGTTACTTCGCTTTGATTTTGCACTCATTAATGGCGACGAAAGAGTGAATTAATATATATATAATATGGGCTGTTCACTGCACGAATCGATTAACTCCACTTTTTGAAAAATCTGAAATTCAAGTGTCAAAGCACTTGGTAATAACTTCTTATATTTAGAATAACTTTTCCTGATAATTAAGATTAACACCATTAAACGACAAAAATTTTTTGGTCACTGAATAATAAATAATTTATTTCAGAGTTCACTATGCTTAACTCTGTACTTTAATGCAACTCAAATGCACTAGCAAGCCATGAATGATAACGATGAATTTTTCAGTACCGTCTTATCAGAATTTAAGTAAAATTTAGGAAAATTTAAATTTATTACCAGAAATTTATGCCATTTGCCAAATCGAATAACTCTTTCAGTAACATAGAAATTATAACATTACTAACGATTATCTTCTGTATTTATGCATTCTACAATATTTATTTCGATTTAAATTACAAAGGGAATTTTAAAAAACAATATACATTACTTCATTGCATTTCTCTGCTTTTTGTTTTATGGAGTTAATTAATTTATGCAGTGAACGGCTCATATAAACAAATATACGAACATTTATAACTTCTGCAGAAATTTGTCCATTACAAATTTCACATTGTATTGACAATGAAAAATTTTCAGAGTGCAAAAGCATCATCGAAGAAGATATAATAAATTAAATAAATTAGAAATTAATAGAAATGGTAATTAAATAGAGAATATTGGCAATAAAAAGGTAATGACAGTTTGTTAGTGATAAATAGAAATTCCAATTACAAATTATTGACAGTAATATATTGGAAAATTAAAAGGAAATAATAATTTATCGAGGCAATAAAATTCAGATGAAATTAACGAAATTGGTAATTTAAAAAATTGATTATTTATTCTTCTCTTATTTTATTCTAAATTTGGATCGGTGGTCTAATTTACTTCGAAAAATGTGTCGATTTTCGAAATTTTCTTTGACGTCTCTGTACCTTAATTTACACGCCGGAAAGTGACGTTTAGAATAATGGAAAGCAGCTAGTCGATTACGTGGAAGACAGCTCGATATCTCGAAGCCATTCGGTACACTAATGGACGTACGCCATGCGACTATATGCGCAGCGTGGAGCTTATGGCACTCGATTGAAATTATCAAGCAATGCCGTCGACATGGTGCCATTAGCTCGACACACGACATCGTTAACTAAGCAATTAATAAAGACGGAAGAGTGACTTTTATAATGATCAAGCACAGTGTCTCGAGCCACATTGCAAGGCAGGAATGATAAAACCGTGGAGTCATAGTAAAAAGGAAAACTGAGCTTCGCATCGCTAACACTGGAACTATCTGTAACGAAGTATAAAATAAACGTAACGTGCATAAATAACATTAATTAAACCGGTACTATGAAAATAAATAAATACATAGGATGGACTGATAATTTTTATCACTTCGAATAACCTCGTTATTTTTATAGATACTGGAAAATTATACGTATGAAACCTATAATTTTCTTTAAAGTGCAAGGCCTTTGGAGGTTTCAAGGTCACCTGCACACTCCACAATAACCGAAAATCGAGTACTCAAAGATAAAATTTCTAAAATAAAAATTTTGGAATTAAACAGTTTGCTCGCGTTAATAAAAATGAAGAAATAAATTCGAATAAAATTGTGATACTATAATACATTCAAATAATAATAGCAAAGCACTAAATTTTTCTAAATATTAAATTTAAACAAAAGATTAGTTATTGATAGAATAATAAAATAAAATAAAGAATTTTAGATATAAATTTTACAACTTTGACTCTCATTTGAGAGTCACATTACAGCTAAATTATTTATTGAAAGCTATCATGAATGCACGTTTTTACGGGTTTTAAAGCGAGCAATAAAGACGAGTGTGAGAGAATCGAGCACATAAAAATTCCACTAGCTATGTACTTGATTTATCACCGTCTTAAATATTCCCAATTTATCGCGATCTGAACCGAAAAGGCATAAACTGGACATAACACGATTCCTCTTAATACTTCTTAACTCTTACCAACGCTTTGTCAACGGGACAGTCAACGCTGTCATAATTTCCCAACGGTGCCATGAATCACGCGAGAAGCTGGCGAACGCTAAACTCGAAGCACCGAATTTCAGACCCTCGTACCCCATCGCTCTCGAAAAGAAAAATAAGCAAAGAGATGAAAACAAAACACAGGCTCAAGCAAAGACTACATATGGTACCAAGGCTAGGAAAGCCATAAAATCATCTATTAAGACACAGCAGCTTGCGCAATCGACACTATCGTTCCGTTCCAAAAGACCAACTCTAGTCTGACACTGTTCATACTTCGAAGGAGCCAAACAAACGAAAAGAGAAAAACAAGAAAACGAGGAAAAACAAGAATACGAGGAAGAACAAGAACACCTATGCCACGAAGTCCATTCCAGAACCACACTTCTACACACACACACACGTGTCCACTTCCGATTGCACAAGGTTCCCCCATCCACGGCACTCACACCCGACAGCCTCCACCAGGAGCTTTTATTTTTAACCAGCAGAACGTATCCGACTTACGCACCTTTCCACCGACGATGCTCAGACCCAGGCTGGTTTTCGGCTCCCTGTAGATCTCCACCAGCCTCCCGGGGCCCCAATGCTTCGACCAGCTCACGTTCCCGTCGTGATCCCGTTGCGTGACCGTCATGTCTGCCCGTTCCTCCACGAACACCAGTGTTGGAAGCTTGCAAGGCGAACCACCGCAACTCGACGAGCCAGAACTCTCAGCCCTCTGGTGTCTGACAGCTTCCGACTGACTGACCGGTCCACCGAGCTCTTCTAGAAGCTCATCATCGCTACACTGGATCGCTTTCGACTCCTGATACGTCTGGACCTCGACTTCCCTCCGTGGACTTCGGAAAGGCCTGTCCTGATCCAACGATAGAGCTGCACTGTCTGCAACCTTGCCAAGGCTACTCGGAATGTCAGCAGGGATGCACTGGATGCTCTTAGACTCCTTCACGTAGCTCCTCTCGGACCTAGACGGACTGTCGAAGGAATCACCAAAGTCTGACGCCCTAGAAAGGCTACCTAGCTCGTCCAAACAGCACTGGACACTCTTGCTCTCCCCCTGAGTCTGAGTCTGCACCTCTCTCCGTGGACTCTGGTAGTATTTCCTCGCGATGTACAGAGGACTCTCAGTGGACAACTCAGAGGGACTGACGATGCTCTGCTCAGGACTGCACTGAGTGCTCTTTGTCTCCTGCTCGGTCTGTGTCTCCGCGTCGCGCTTCTCTTTGGGTGAGTACTGGGTCTCCTTGAAGCTACGCTCCGATTCCGCGACGCTTCTGTCAAGCTGCTGACCGGACCAGCTATCCGGAACCGTCCTCAGGAGACTCTCCAAGGAAGCTGAGAGCAGTAGGTGCTCGGACTGTTGGCTCTCTAGGGTCTGGCTCTGATATTCCAACGAGTGCTCCTTGCTGATCAGGCTGTTGTCCTCATCCGGCCTGAAAGGGACTGCCTCTTCCAGCAGTGGACGTCTCTGCTGCCACAGGGACCTGTCATAATCCCTGGCGTCCGGTCTCCAGTCTCTTCGATCCTCCTCCAAGCGAAGTTCCGCGAGTTCCTCGTGCCTGTGGTCTTGCTCGTGGGGCTTCTTCGAAGGAAGCTCGACTTCCTGGTCAGCTGCTAGCCTCGAGCCAGCCTCCGCCTCCGGGTCCCCTGGCCTTCGTGGAAACAGGAAGCACGAGTGAGAAAAAGAGGCCAGTAACGAGGAAAAACAACGGACTGGTGGGGAGAACTAATGAAGCGGATGGTTCTAGCCGCTTAATGAGCACGGGCTTCTTCGAGCCTTGCGCTTCAAACCGGAGGAATTCGCTCAGCCAGTGAATATAAGGGTCTTCCGTGGTGACCCATTAATTGTGCCGGCCTAGCCGAATAGTTTGTACGATTGATCGGCAGACGAGGAATAGAAGTGGATTCACCGAGACCGTTTTCTTTCGGTGTAATGAAAATTCGGGTAGAGATAATGGCTGTCTAGTTGGATTTCGGCAGTTTTCTTTTGTGGTGAAGTGTGGTAATTGTTGGCGTTGATAAGGGTAGTGAGATGGAGGGTGATTCTTTGGCCCCGGTGTAATGATCTTGGGGAATGGAGGAAGATTTATGAGACGCGATGTGGTGGTGACATAGACTATGATTTAGTATTTTCTAGTAACTTCGAAATACTATATCTCGGGGAAAAAATTGTATAGTCATCAAGGAATAATTATGATGTAACACTGTTCACGAAAATATTCGAAGATAGATCATTAATAATTCGATATTATTATTATCGATGATCTAAATATTTAATTTGTATTAAAAGACATTTATTAGATGGAAAATCATAGGGTGCGTTGTCGTTCTAGGTACATCTGTCTACAGAGCGACGAAGAAGCGTATTTCTTGTGGCAACTGGTTAATCATGAAAATGCACAGAGTGAATTATCAGTAAAGATAAACGTGCAAGAACTCTGCGGTTCTAAATTGGCGCAATAATTTTTGTCTATGACGAAGGATACTGAAAAAGGGATAAGCCATAAATTTCAGCAATAGACTGGGTGAACGGTTAACGAGGAGATATGGGTCCAAAGGGATTTTTGTGGTCCCGAATCGGTGCAATAATTTCTCTAATGGAAACCATAACTTGCGTTTGTCATAATGAAACATTAGCCTTTTCCATATACTAATCGTCATATAAATATAATTAATCACAGTGTCAGATTTCCGTCTGTGCTTTGTACTCCTCGAGATACGAACGTAGGATAAAGATAATCGTGGTTTGTTACAACGTTTCCTGATTACTCTGTATTGGGATAATCCAGCAATTTTATCTGAGCTGTTCATCAGTGTCACTCGTAAAACTGTATCATTCCCGAATGTTATAAGAAATATATGCAAACGAACGAACGAAGCTTTTCATAGAGGACAACACGAAATTTATGGATTAATAAAAATACAGTTTTATATCCAGGGAATACGTCGGTTCGAAGTTAAATTAAAAAGTTTCGTTAGCCGTCCAGTTTTTCTTCCCGTCATGAATATCTAAACTCGCTCAAACAGTTACCTTTCACGTCACGAGATGCTTTTCACAAGTTCTGAAACTGTTCCGATGATAATAATAACAACAACCATTCTCAGGCATTCCTTTTCAATCGATCCGATCACAATTTATTCAAATTTTAAGCAGATAGAGTCATATAGTCAAATAAAATAAATAAAATAAATAAAATAAATAAAATAAATAAAATAAATGAAATACCTCAGAGGACAGTGAGCCAAAAATATTAAAATTCCACGATATTTTAAAAATTCAACACGTATCGTAGTACCGACGAAATTACAACAATTAAATAACAATAATAAAAATAAAAAAGAATAGAGAATTTTAGCAATATCAGTGTACTTCTCACCAAGTCCGAAACTTAATAAATTCGAATGTAACCAGTGTTAAATATACATCTTGCCTTATCGATCGGTATTTCATTGATCACAGTTTTTCAAGCTACATCAGGAACGGAATAACAAACGCGACACTTAAAAAATTGAATACCGACGCTATAAAGAGCTTAGAGTGCGTCACATCTCGAGCAGAATAATAAACGACGAGATATTCAAAAAATGAAACGTCAGAGTCGTAAATACGTCACAGAGTGGCAAGAAGTCTCGGTCCAAAGTGCTCCGTTGAACTATCAAACTGGAAACGCAGAATTCTTCTCTATGCCTAGCAGACAGGGCTGAAAGGGTTGAAGCTGTTGGCGTAGGCTCGTTAAATATCCGGGATTAGGCTGCCTCTGGTATGTCGTAAATTCGAAAGAGCCTACGAAAGAGCCCGTGACTGGTCGTATAATTCCTCGTTATAACGTCTTCCTACGACTTCGAACAGCCGATTCACACGAATAAGAACGCTTAATGTCCACGCGAATGTGTACCGGTCACGTTTGCCACGCGTATAATTCTTATATAATGGCGTCTCGATGCAGCGGACGTGGCCTAACAATAACATTAGGTGCTTGTATGAGTTCCCAGCCCATCTCGTCGATATACCCTCGAAGATCTACGAGAATTCGAAAGAGGAAGCTTCATGCTTCGTGGGATAAATGACGAATGAGGAATAAAAGGATGGAAGCTTAGTAGACAGTAGACGGGCAGTTGGTATGAAAAATGAACGGAGTTTAGGTTATGTCACCGTTATCGCGAGTAATGGGCTTAGGTTATGTTCAGCGAGCGTTTGAAATGGCGGCCATTCGTGTTGCAGCGAGAAATGTTTTCTTGTGTATTTTAGTAGCTTAGTTTACCGTATTTCTACAATTTTTGGATTTTAATTATGTAACTTCCTAATTTAAAAGATTCTTTAACAATTTCCACTGTAATTTTGTAATTTCCTAATTTAAATATTTTTTTCTTAGCCTTTGAATTTTATTTTGCGATTTACTTAGTAAGAAAATTCTCTTCCTAACTTTCGTATTTTAATTTTGTAATTTCCTGACTAAAAAATCCTTTCTACAATTTTTGGATTTTAGTGTTCTAATTTCTCAAGTAAGAAAATTGTTTCCTTCAATTTTTGGATATTAATTTCGTAATTCCCTAATTAAAAAATTCTATGATGAATTTTACGATTTTAATTTCGCAATTTTCCCCATTTCTTAATTTTTCTCTTAATTTTTGGAGTGAGTAGTATTGTTGCTAGAGATCTAAAATTTCCTGAAATATTTATAGAGAATTGGAGACTAGAATTGAAATTAATATAATAAAATTAACGAAATTGAATTATTGTATAATTTGTTATACTTTGGAAGAAATGATAGAATTATTACTGGAATTATTTTTTACTGAAGAATTTTATATTTAACTTGGCAAAACTTATAACCATCTGGAAATTAACGTCTGGCACTGACTAACTGTTCCTGCACCTAAGAGTACAATCATACTCTTGGAACCTCTTACTCATATTTCCTTTTTATTTTCAATTCTTAGATTCAAGATTTTGTACAGAAAATTCGATTTTTAGTATCGAAAATAAGAAGTTCTTACCGATGTATTATGTAACTGGTTATTCGTTGCTGCAAATTTCAGAAAATCTCGCGTGTGAATGTATGGAGTTAGCTTGTTTAGGTCTCGAACACATCGTATTTTATGCTTGAGGTTTATGGTACAAGTACTTTATTTATAGCGTAAGGGGCGTAAAGTTTGTGTCGAATAAATTTTAGACATAATAAAGCATACTTCTTTTCTAATAACTGCTGCTCGCTTTTTAAGAAAAGGGGTCACCATTTCGGAATCTTTCGTATTTCCCGTGGAAAAAGAAGTTTCGTCATCGGAATGCATAAAAATCGATAAACAAAGTCTAAAACCAATTTCGCTTTTTACTTTACACTGGATATAAATATTTAAACAGATTATTCAAACAGATTACTCGAAATTGTTAGGGAGACTGTTGTTTATCGACATGCGACGAATTCAAACAGCGGAAAGGATTTATTTTTGGACGAATTAAAAGCATCCCCGATTTATTCAAATTTCACAATGATCGACTTATCGATGACGCTTAGTCATCGAGAAAGAAATATCACGATCGATTCTTGTTACCGGGAAAAATTACATCACCTATGAGGTAAGATTATTTTCATAACGCTAGATTTGTTTCTTTCAACTTCGTTCCTATTGTTCAAATAAAAATAGCAAACAAAAATTAACTATAACCCGCCAGAACCATGAAATTCAAATATTAGAATTCACTAGAAAAAAGCCAACTAAAATTTTCGAAAATGACAGTAAGTAAATCAAACAGACAATTAAATTTGTACAGTCTAATTAATTAATTAAAATTATATTTAAATAATATATCACACTATTGAAATCATATTTAAATAAAATATAACTCCTGTTAGAAGATTATTAATTACATCCCAGAAATCAGAAGATTTATAAATATTGCATAATTTGCAATGTAAATATGATATAATAATTACAAAATATATAAATAT
>NW_016909275.1:1574710-1582557 GCF_001483705.2 Eufriesea mexicana | reverse complement strand
TTATTATTTTTCTTCACATTTGATAAATTTTTGAAAAATTACCACTTTCAACGTTCTCCTATATAAAATTACCACAATTAGGAATTTCCCTGTACTTCCTGAAACAAATCCCAAGGCACCTACCAATCAGTATCGACCCTCGGAACCTTTCAGAGAACACCCTAAATCACGTCAACCTCGATTGTATTCCCTCCTTAAATCAGGTCACGTGTTTTACGTTCAAAACTAATCACGCCACAGAACACCCACCCCTTTCCCTTTCTGCCCCTTTTGAGACAACTTAAAATCCTCCTTCGTGCAAACGTGATTTGAATATCGAGCCAGAGCAAACCTTATCAGACCAAACGAGGAAGAAGCAACGCGCAGGAGGAACTCTTACAAAAGTGTCCTCGTGGCTTTCCGCTTATCCAATCGTCATTCCAGCTAATAACGAGGCCACAATACATTTCTCTAGCGAATTTCACTCGAATCAAGATCGTGGAGGCTCGAAATAATTTCCAACTTCTGCTCGAGATAATTCGGGAATATGCAAATGTGCTGGCGATTATCAGAGTGGCTTAAGTCATATATATTTAGCTAGGGGAGTGGAAAATTTATTTCCTTTAGATTTTTGACTTAAGCTATGTTTTTAATTAGCGACAAAGGTATTTTCAAAGTGTCAGGGAGTTTCGAAACTTCTAAAAATCATGGTAATACGAAGCGCTGCGTAATTTAAAAAATTCCGTACGTTCGAAGGTACAGAAACTCGTAAATCCCCCGACAGTTTGCAAAGTTTTTCTAAACTTTTTTCGAAAATCTAAGGAAAAACTTGCAAACCCCTCGAGGCGGTTTAATATTTAGAACTTCGAGCACGGAGAATTTTATTTTTCGTAAATTTATTTGCGGTACTGGAGACCACCTAGGGGATCCCAACGAATCGAAAGGTTGAAGATCTTGAAAATACCTACACTATGATTATTAAACGCGAAGCTGAATCGATAAATTCCTGATTTTTACGCGAGTGATAAACCGCGTATTTTTAGACGGTTTTGAACGAAAACGATACCCAAATAGAAAGAAAACACGGTGTATTTTGTTTCTAAATATTCGTCGCTGAGGGAGTCGTTTTAATTTTCCAAGATCCCAGAGTTCTTGGAAAATTGACTAAAAACGGAATTCTACAGTGTCTTACACCAGGGACACCCTGGACCATCCAGCATTTCGTCGCTAAACAATTCCAGCAATCAATCCCACTCTCGTCACCCCATTTCCACCCCCACGATCTCGATTTATCATGACTCTCGAATCTCCTCCAACGATTCCGTCAGGGTAAATTGTTCAGGGAAAAGCAGAAATTCGCAGGAACGTTTGAAACAGTTCACGTTACTGCAAACTGCTCTATTTTTCTTTCTGCGAAATTTTATTCGAGTTAATTGAGCTTTGGTATTAGCTGTATTGTTTTGGGGATCAATTGGAAGTAATTAAATGGAGTATTAAAATTTTTATAAATATTTTGACGAATGGTTGCATTGAAATGATAGTGTCGAGAAAGATAAATGAGGTAAAAATTGTGTAACGAGGAAAAAAATCGGTAATTTTAGGGGGAGAAAGAAAATTGGAGCAGAATCCAGTGAAGAGTACAAAAAAGTTAATTATTGTTAACATCCCATCATGAGAGTGATAATTAATGAGCAATTAGCAGACAGATTTTGGATACTATCAGTCATAAAAGATAATCTGGGATACGAATCGAGCGAACTACAAAAATTCTCAAAGCAAATTGGTCTTCGCGAAAGTGGTGATTCTCAAAATAAGCTATCACCAATCTCAAGCGAGTTGCCAATAATTCAGTCTCGCATAAACTTCCATACCAGACAACCAATTATGAAACAAAAACACAGACAAGAATCGCCACTATCCGTTTCACAAAAACAAAAAAAGGGAATTCAAAATTCCCCGTTCACGAAATTCTACAAATTCTCCAAGTTATTTAATCAAAATAAAATTTTGGCTTCTAAACAACGCACAAAAATCCAAAAGTCTTCATACAAAGAATCCAAACGAAACCAAACCAAACCCTCCAAATCCCTTTAAATCATCCAATCAACCAACGAGACATAAAAAAGAAAATAAAAATTGCACATCGACAGAACCCAAGCTTTTCAAATTCTCCAAATCATCAAATAAAAAGAAGCTTCCGATTTTTAAATAACGTGACACACTCAAAAAGAAAAAGAATCCAAAATTCTTCATCATCCATTGAATCCAAATCAAACCAATCCAATCCCTTCAAACTCAGCAAATCGTCGAATCGAACAACGAAACACACCCCGTCAAAAATAGAAATAAAAATGAAAATAAAGGAAAAAAGAAACATAAACACTAAAAAAAAAGGAATAAAAAAGCACTAAAAAGTGAGAAAAAGTGCTACCTCTCACGTTCCTCTGCGAAGCCAAGGTGTTCACTGTCGCGTACCGCTGCGTCACTGCAAACTGGCTTACTCTGATCTAATAAACAACGCGCTGCTCTCCGCGTGTACTACGCTCGTGGCGTTGCACGCGCGCGCGCGCGCGCGGGTCCCGCGCTCCTCCGCGCCCTCACACACGCGCCGACATGCACGCGCCCAGTTGCACGCACTTACACACACGCGATGGCAGTCGACACGAGGACGTGGCCGGCCTGTTTTCCGAGCTATCTCCTTGGTATCTCTCGCAGTCGAGAGACTACACGAGACTACGAGGCAGAGTCGAGGCGGTCAGAATCGCGACTAATCGCGAGCAACCACCTCCAGGAGCGTTCTCCTGCGAGTGCATGCACACGCAGGCTCGTCACCGTCTGTGTGTACCCGCAATCGGGCGCGTGTGTGCGCGCCTAGGCGCGCGAATCCGCGCGAGTTACGAAGGCTTTGCAATCGCGTGGGAGGAAGTACCGACGAGCTTCGTTGCCGCAGAGCTTCCGTCTCTGTTTCTTCTCCTAGCCTCTTCCGTCTCGTTTTCACGCGCAGTTGATTATACAGGGTGGCCTGCGAGACACGACGCCACGTTTGCCACTGCTTGAAGCCGTTTCACGCGATTCTTCAGCTACATTTTGGGTCTTTTTAGAGGGGTTTCATGTTGAGAAGTTTGGAATTTTGGAAAAATATTTGGGGTAATTATTTGGGGACACTGAGTTATCTTTTGGGGTGTTTTGAAACGAATTTCAGTAGAAAATTGATGAAGATATAGTGTTCGTCATGGAAGTTTGATTAGGTGTGAGGGTGTTGAAGGAAAGTAAGTATGCTCTTAAGAAAATTTTGAAGAAAATTCTGGGTAATTATTTGGGAGATACCGAGCTACATTTTGGAGTGCTTTAAAACGAATTTCAGAAGAAAATTGATCGAGGTGTAGTATGGCTCATGGAAGTTTGATTAAGTGTGAAGGCGCTGAAGGAAAGTAAATATGCTCTTAAAAAAATTTTGACGTGGTTTATGGACAATTATTTGGGAGACACTGAGTTATCTTTTGGAGTGAATTAAAACGAATTTCAGGAGAAAATTGATCAAGATGTAGTACTGGTCATGGAAGTTTGATTAGGTGTAAGGATGTTGAAAGAGAGTAAGTGTGTTCCTAAGAAAATTTTGGAGTAACTTTGAATGTTGCTACATTTTGGAGTGCTTTAAAACGAATTTCACAAGAAAATTGATCGAGGTGTAGTATGGCTGATGGAAGTTTGATTAGGTGTGAGGGCGCTGAAGGAAAGTAAATATGCTCTTAAAAAAATTTTGACGAGGTTTATGGACAATTATTTGGGAGAAATTGAGTTATCTTTTGGAGTGAATTAAAACGAATTTCAGGAGAAAATTGATCAAGATGCAGTAATGGTCATGGAAGTTTGATTAGGTGTAAGGATGTTGAAAGAGAGTAAGTGTGTTCCTAAGAAAATTTTGGAGTAACTTTGAATGTGATTCGTGAGAAGATTCCCTGTGATGTTTTGTGGTACTTTGAAATAAATCTTTGATTGGGGTGTAATATTGTTGATGATAGTTTGATCAAGTGTGAAGGTGCCAAAGGAAAATAAGTATGCTCTTAAGAAAAATTTGAAGAAAATTCTGGGTAATTACTTGGGAAACACTGAGTTATCTTTTGGAGTGAATTAAAACGAATTTCAGGAGAAAATTGATCAAGATGCAGTACTGGTCATGGAAGTTTGATTAGGTGTAAGGATGTTGAAAGAGAGTAAGTGTATTCCTAAGAAAATTTTGGAGTAGCTTTGAATGCGATTCGTGAGAAGATTCCCTGTGATGTTTTGTGGTACTTTGAAATAAATCTTTGATTGGGGTGTAATATTGTTGATGATAGTTTGATCAAGTGTGAGGGTGCCAAAGGAAAATAAGTATGATCTTAAGAAAAATTTGAAGAAAATTCTGGGTAATTATTTGGGAAACACTGAGTTATCTTTTGGAGTGAATTAAAACGAATTTGAGGAGAAAATTGATCAAGATGTAGTACTGGTCATGGATGTTTGATTAGGTGTAAAGGTGTTGAAAAAGAGCAAGCTCAAGTTCTTCAGAAAATTTTGAAGTAGTTTTTAGCGTGATTCATGAAAAGATTCTGTGTGACGTTTTGTGACACTTTGAAATAAATCTTGGGAGAAAATTGATCGAGTCGTAATATTGTTGATGGTAGTTTGATCATGTGTGAGAGTGTAAAAGAGAGCAAGTGTGTTCCTAAGTAAATTATAAAGTAGCTTTTAAGATGATTCGTGAGAATATTTTCACTGATGTTGTGTGATAATATGAAATAAATTTCAAGACAACAACAATTAAGATATAGTCTCGTTTATGAAAGTTTGATTAGGTGCGAGGATACTAAAAAGAAAGTAGGTATGCTCTTAAGAAAATTTTGACATGAATTCCAGAATTAATCGCGGAAAGTTTCTCGATGATATCTTCTAATACTGCAATCAATTTTCTAAGAAAACTGACTGTAACATTTATAATAAAAGTTTGATTAGGTATGACGATACTGAAAAAGCTTAGACTGTATCCAAGAAAATTTTGGGCTTGCTTTTACGACAATTCTTAAAAAGCTTCTGAATAATCTTTTGTACCGAGAAAATGGATGTCATAAGAAAATGATTTATCGGGATCTAATCTATTATTCCTCCCTAAACTGTAACAAAGATTAACTTGCCTTAAGACCGAGGTTCCAATGGCGCGTGCCATAATCAACAGCAGAGTCGACCACACGTCGAGCCATTTCGTCCGAACGTGGCGAAGAATAACACAAAACTGAGACAGAAGGACATCGGCGCAAATTGACCACGAGCCTGATCCATATTTACATTGGGCCTCATCTACGAACCATGCCACTCACCTATGATGTTTATGTTGCTCTGGTTTCCTTACCATGATTCCCACACGATATTATACACGAAGTGATCACAGATAGATAATAGAGAGAACGCGTTTTATAAAATAATTGAAATAAAAATAAAATAATTGAAATTGGAAAACTTCACCTACGTTTTATCTTGAAATATGACTATAACATACTTGGAGTATAATATCGGCAATATTAATTTCGATCTAATTCCAGGAAACAGTAATCCTACTCGCAATTAGCTCCATTTTAATTTCACGTCGAATTTTAATACACGTAATTGAAAATTATCATACACACTCGATCAGAATTATAAAATTATTATGCATATTCGACCAGCAGTGTTCTAAAAATTAATATATAATCGTGGGAAATTAAAAACCAGCAGTGAGCAACAGCGAAACGAGTGAAAGGAAAAATAATGTTGATAGGGCACAGAGCTCGTAAAATATTAACAATGAATGATAACGCTTTTCAGAGACAGGCAGAATTTATAAAATATTAACGGGTTCCAGGAAAGAAGGGTCATCTGAGACCCACGAGGCAAGGTAAAATTTTCATGGAACAAGGAAAAATACTTGCCGAGTTCCTTTCTTAACGAGATACGTACAAAAGTAGACCAAAGTTTCGAGAATTTAATTCTGCCCTTATATTTCCCTTTGTAACCGAATACACTGTAAATTTCTCTCTTAAGATCCTCTAAGATCACCTGAGCCCACGCCATCCCTTGACACGAAGCGTGTTGAGGAATAATTGAATTAATTATTCCACCCTCTTTTAAACCTTTGCCAAAGAACTCAACTCCAAAGTTATATTTTTTCACTTTTTTAAGTATATTTTTCCTCGTCACTTGATCATTGTATCGTTATATCGAACAATTTATTTATAAAGATAAAATTCATCCCCTTCCTTTGCCTCAGAATTTTTTCCCTCGTATTAAAAAGAAAAAAGAAACCTAACGATGAAATATAAAGAACACCCTATATAAAAGTTCGGTATAAAAGCGCACAGGATTTCAAAGCAGATGATCGTATTTTTTGAGCATGTATCTCATGAATAATACGAAATTGATATAACCCCTCAGTAACCAAATCGATTAACTCCACGCACGAGATAAAAAGGAGTACAAATTTATTTTAATTTATTTTAAATATAAATTACTAAGCATTAATTAACTGCTTTGGGATTAAAATTTATACGAATTCGTAAATTGGGATTAATCACTTTGCTCTGTGAAGCAATAAACGACTTATATAATAATAAATAAGAATAATATTTCATCCCCTTCCGTGCATTAAAATGAAGACTATGCGCAAGACTGCAATCAATTATAAACCTTGCCCTTGTAAAAAAGAAATTCTGATTGCAAAGAGTGAGGAACGCCCTGTGTAATACAAATTTATTTCAAATATAAATTACCCAGCATTAATTAATTACTTTGGGATTAAAATTTATACAAGTACGAAAATTGGGGTTAATCGCTCTGCCCTGTAAAGCTACGAACGGCTCGTATAATAATAACAATAACAATATTTCATCCCCTTCCATGAACTGAAACGAAGACTATAACAGAGACTATAATCAATTACAAACCTTCCTCTTGCAAGAAAAAGAAAAATTTCTTATTGCACAAGATGAAGAACATCCTGAACAATACAAATATACTTTAATTTATTTTATATACAAATTGCTAAGCATTAATTAAATGTTCTAGAATTAAAATTTATACAAATTCGAGAATTGGGGTTTGTCACTTTGCTCTGTGAAGCTATGAACGACTCATACAATAATAATAACAATAATAAGAATAAGAAGAAGAAGAATATTTCATCCCCTTCCGTGAATTAAAATGAAGACTATGACCCAAACTACAATCAATCACAAACCTTCCCCTCAAAAAAAAAAAATTCTAATTACAAAGGGTGAAGAACACCCTGTATAATGCAAATTTATTTTAATCGATTTTATATACAAATTACTAAGCACAAATTAACTGTTTCGAGATTGAAATTTACACAAATTCGAAAATTGGGGTTTGTCACTCTACTCTGTGAAGCTATGAACGACTCATACAACAATAATAATAATAATAATAAGAAGAAGAAGAATATTTCATCCCCTTCCGTGAATTAAAATGAAGACTATGACCAAAACTACAATCAATCACAAACCTCCCCTCAAAAAAAAATTCTAATTACAAAGGGTGAAGAACACCCTGTATAATGCAAATTTATTTTAATTGATTTTATATACAAATTACTAAGCATAAATTAACTGTTTTGAGATTAAAATTTATACAAATTCGAAAATTGGGGTTAATCACTCTACCCTATGAAGTTATGAACACCATATAATAATAATAATAATAATAATAATACATCCCCTTCCATGAATTGAAATGAAAGCCGTAACCGAGACTGCAATCAAGCACAAACCTTTCTCTCGCAAAAAAAGGAAAAATTCTGATTGTAGAGAGTAAAGAACACCCTGTATAGAAGCTCGGTATTC
>NW_016909275.1:1572125-1574686 GCF_001483705.2 Eufriesea mexicana | reverse complement strand
AAGAAAGATTTCGCCTGGCTTTCCTTTCTTCCTCTGGTCTCTAGATGACGTCGTCACGAACGTCTTGCTTCTATTCACTCGTCCTTATCTTCTATCACCCCGTTTCATTTCTAACCACCCTTCATCCCTCTCTCTCTTTTTCTCTCTTACTCTTTCTCTCTCTCTGGCGATCCTCTCGCGTTTATATTCGCATTCGCTCGCTGCAGCGAAGCTGGCCTACCCCTTTAACCCACTTTCGCGGCTTTTCTGACTGCCGTTTCCGTTACCTGCTTTCGCTACCCCTTTGTAACGTCTCGTTTTCGGTTTGTTAAATATTTCGCAGGGGAAAAAGGTTCGAGCACAGTAGAATCCAGGGGTGGCCGAGGGGTGGATGGTTGATGCGGTGTTAGCGGTGTTAGGGGTGTTAGGGATGTACCATGTAGTATATGTCTGGTGGATTGATGGAGGGTGGAAGATGAGGATGGGTGGATTGATACATGTTTGTTTTGCCTGATTTCAACTTGAATTTTTGCCTAACATTTTGGTATTTCGTTGTGATCGAATGATGGATCAAATGAGATCAACTGTAGTACATTATATTACAGAATAATTAGAAAATGTGTTAAAAATTGAAATAAAGGTTGAAGAGGAATTATTTTAATTACGATAATAAATAAGAAACGATAATAAAATCAATCTCAAAATTAATTTTTTAATTCTAAGATTGGAAGTGAATAGATTAATAATTTGAACTGAATTCAAAATTAAAAAATTCCCTAATTTTCGAAATTAATTTTCTAACTGTTTAACAGCCTGAACTAACAGTTTATTAATAAACTAACTTTTTGATCATAGAATAATAACAAAGTGGATTGAAAAATGAAATATTGGTCACAGAGGAATTATTTTAATTATGATAATAAATAAGAAACGATAATAAAATCAATTTCAAAATTAATTTTTTAATTCTAAGATTGGAAGTGAATAAATTAATAATTTGAACTGAATTCAAAATTAAAAAATTCCCTAATTTTCGAAATTAATTTTCCGACTGTTTGACACCCTGAACTAACAGTTTATTAATAAATTAACTTTTCGATTATAGAATAATAACAAAGTGGATTGAAAAATGAAATATTCGTCATAGAGGAATTATTTTAATTATGATAAGAAATTAATTTTTTAATTCTTAGATTGGAGGTGAATAAATTAAATTTGAATTCCCTAATTTTCGAAATTAATTTTCAAACTATTTAACACCCTGAACTACAAGTTTATGAACAAATTAACTTTCTGATTGTATTTAATATTCTCTACTTATTTACACCCCTTCATTGGAAGTTTGCGAACAAATTAATTTTCTAATTATCGGAAATATAATTTTCCAGAATAAAAGTACACAAATAAACCAATTCCCTAATCATTTACTACCACTATTCTAAGTTAACTTTTCTAAATCAATCTTCAAATCTTATTCCAATTTATTTCAATTATTTTATACTTTAGAATATAGTTCCATTGGAACCATCACGAGGAATTCAAGGCATCTAAGAGAAATAATTGACCAGCAGGCCTGTTTTCGTTGCTCAACGATCGGTCGGCTAAAGAAAGGAAGAAAAAAAGGGAAAAAATGGCAAACCGGAGGAAGGGGTGGCGCCTATAGAATTTTCGGGTCGCGAAACACTGTGTGGTATTTCAGACGACCTACATTTCCAACCAATTGTGCGCATTTCGCGGGGTTCCTACGGTCACTCGCGTAATCCATCCAACTGGCTGCTCGGAGAACAACATTCTACATTAATCGACATTCGAAGCCCTTTTCGGGATGCCGCAGGGGAACTTCGGTCCGGGAGATCGCAACCCCTGTAATTAGCTTCGTTTCATTTATTTGCGACCCCTTGCAACCATCGCTAATGAACAGCAGACTTGCTACGGTAAATCCAGAAAACGTGTTTCATTGCTGTAAATATTTATCAATTTAGAACCTGAAATACAAACGTGTGTATACGGAGGGAAGAATTATTGTGAAACAAGGGGTGGAAAAGAGGAGAATATTTTATAATTTTTGGTGAAAGCAGTGAAAAATGGTTTATGGTTAATGTAGGATATAAAATCTGAGGATCATAGATACTCTGTTAGGTTCAAAAATGATTTTCGCTGACACCGTGAACAAATTAGTTCTTCGAGTAATTATCTATTGGAGGGTAAAACTAGTATGGTTGCGTATGTTTGCTTATTTCCAGTTCTAACTAGTTAATTCTATTGACGGTAAGCCTTTGATGAAACTGGTTTAATGACTAATTAGATCGGGTATTGATTTCGGGATTTAGAGATCCGAGTATGTATATAGTGTTTTAAAGCGATTTTGGTTTGGGAATATTCTTTGTTAACGAAAATGGATATTTTTCTATGGATGGAAAATTGATGAAGCTTTTAATAGCTACATTTAATCCCTTTTTTAAATCAGTTATTCTTGTTCGTTTTACAACAAACAATAGCAATATTGCAACGAGAAATTTCAATAAATATTATTTTCTATACATCTTCTTATACAGATAAAAATATATAATATAATATATTTT
>NW_016909275.1:1545521-1571940 GCF_001483705.2 Eufriesea mexicana | reverse complement strand
ATAATATATATTTTTATACAGACAAAAAATCTATCTGGAAAGAAATTCTTTAAGTACATAAAATTTTCCAATAATAAAGACGAATTAAAAATTGAAAATAAAATTTTCAGTATTAAGTTGATTCAAATAGTTTTCGAAAATATTAATCCAAGATTATTCACGAGAGTATAACAGACATCCGCCATTTTTAATTTCCACAACGAGAAATAAAATGTTTAGAATTTCCTATATCAAAAATAAGTATTATTTTATTATAAATAAATATTATTTTTTATTAAGTTCATGTCTACGTCTCATAAGGTGACACGAGTAATCATGGATTAATCTTCGAGTACTGAGTCCTAAATTAGATGCAATATTCTGTCAAAATTTGTTAAAAAATCACTCACCTTCTGATCACTTTCTCCACGCCATAATCCACCAAGCTATCCCTGTCATCGTCAACGTTCCTCCTCCTCTCTACCCCCGCGTTCTCCAACAGGATGGTCAGTTCCGGTTCATCCGGTTGCGCCAGGCTTCCAATCTTAAACTCACTTCGTTCCTTCGCCCTGATCTGGCCCTTCGATCCGGGCCTCTTCGAGCCCTCGCTGCCAGTCCTGGTCAGTCTCTTCTCCTTCTTCTCTCCATCGATGGATTCCTCGTCGTCACCCATGTCCGAGACCTTGGACAAGTCCAAGAGGATCTCAGCCTTGAGGTTCCTCTCGGAAATCTTATTCTTCTCACCGATCCTGTCACCGGTGTCAACTAAAGTATTCTCGGACGTGGACTTGGCTAGACTGAGCGAGTGCAGCTGAGACATGTCCACGGTTTCCGGAGAAGGAACCCTTCCAGTCTTTACTCTAACAGAATCAGAGACTACTACTACCTCTGGTGGCGAGTGAATCTCGATTTTCATCGGTTCCTCTACCCTATTGGCAGCTGCTTCCTCAGCAGTGATGATTCTAGCCTTCACCAGCTGCACCTCGGGTAGGACTCCGGAGATCTGTTCACTGGTGTCTTCAAAGAAGATTTCCTCGACGTTCTCCTGTATCCTGACTTCCTTCTTCGTGTCATCCAGCAAGGATTCCCTGGAAGACTCCCTAGAGAAGGCTCCAGGTCTCTTTCTCATCGAACTCCTGCGTTTGGTCGTGGGGACCTCTATCTCTGGACTCGTCACTGACGTTTTAACCTCTTCACTGCCACCTGGAGGCTTGTCTGGCGTCACAACAGTCATCTTAACTGCTGCAGGTACATACTTCTCTGATTCCACCGAAGAGGGTGTCTTGACAAGCTCCTCTGACCTCTTTATAGGCTCTCTTTTCGTTCTTGCTACTGGTTCTTCCTTTAAGACAGCTTGAAGGGGTTCCTCCTGAGGCTCTATAAGACTAGATGGACGTGTGATTCGTTGTTCCTTGATATCCAGAGGCTGTTGCATGTCCAGGTCCTGCTCGATGCCAAGAGCCATGTCAGAATAGGTCAGCACACTGTGCTTCGTCAGGAATTCCGTCACTCTTTCGATACACTCCTGTTCCCTGAGGCTCTTCCTCTCTTCCCTGGACCTGATCGGTGCGTCTTCCATGTCCTTTCTTCTTCTGGAGTCTTCGAACTCCATTCTGGAAGCTTCTTCGAACGGTTCTTCCTCTTCGTCTATTTTTCTCCTAGAGGATCTTCGATCGTGCTCCTTCCTCTTCAAGATCTTCTTCTTAGCACCCTTCTCGGCCATGTCACCCTTGCTCACTGCCTCTTTCGACACGGACATGCGTTCCTCCGAGTCCATTCGCCTGAGGGTTCTTCTCTTGTCAGAGTCTGCACGCTTCTCAGTGGACGTCGATGGCTGACTCGTGGTTTCAGGCACTTTCTGCGATGACTCGCCCACTTCTATCACTGGTTCTCTCTTTAATTTCACCTTAGGGGCTACTTTCTCCACGCCAGTGGTCACTTCTTGGTTGTACTTCATCGCCATCTTCTTGCTAGGCGGTGTGGCACCGCTGTCAATTATGATGACGTCTTTTCCTTCCAGAGGACTGGTCGGCTGGAAGTCGTGTACCTCGACTTCCACGGTTTTTACAGGTTTGTCTGCCTGAGGAGGCTTGGGTGGATGTTTCGTTGGACTGCAGGTGGGCGTGACAGGAGATGCGTCCTTCCAGTGGTCCTCTTCTTCTTCGGACTCCGGCTTGTCCATAGAGAGCTCTGTCACGCCTGAAAAAGGAAAGCAAGGCTGATTAAACGGAGCAAACTTGCGATTTTTCTTATCTTCGAATTCTTTTAGGAATTTTGATAAATTCTTTTCAATTCTTTCGTTGACATCGAACCTACTGTGATCTGTTATTAAATCAATAAAATGACCTATCGTGATACTGTAAAAAATTTGATGAATCTAGCAACTGTCAAGGTATAGTGTCATAAGAATCCCAAGTGTACTTTTATTTATGGTGCATTATGGTGTTTAAACGAAATGTTATTGCTTGAGTTGTATATTATTGTTATGACTCACCCAGTGACACTATCTTGAGTTTATTTTTGAAACAAGTGTCCTCGAAAAGTAAATGAACCAAAGTGACTAATTGAAACTAATGTTCTAACTATTATCGGGAACTTCATGCATTGACACGTAATGCATTCAGTGAAACAAACGCTAGATAAGATGTTCACGCTTGACACGTTTCCGCGCGTCAAGAAATTTTCGATAGACACCTAGACTATGCTAAAATATGCAAATAACACGAGTGTACAAAGACAGCTAATAATAGACTACTCATAAACCAATTTTCACCGACTCGATGCTAGGAAGAAATGAAAACGAAGGGTTGAAAATAATCCAAATATAAATCAAGAGAAAAATATTTAAAAAATAATTATCTGTCATCAAACAAATTAAATAAGTTCTTAATTATATTTAATAACAATAATCCATAACCTTGATTAGAAATATAAATCAAACAATTTAATTACCAGAATAAATAATTATTTCCTAAATAAATAAAAATTAAATTTAAAAAATTTTTTTAAATTAAAAAAAGAAATTAAAGTAAATAAAAATTATTAACCACTTGCGGTGGTAAGAAATTCACAGAGGCGTGTGTCAGAATGGTCCAGTGTTTCGGTAAGAATTACCTAACGACGTGTGCACCACGTCGTTGACGATTCTGTGACAAAAGCATTACGACGTGCGTGACACGTCTTTCCAGCGCAAGTGGTTAAATTTCTGTAATTATTCTGTATTGTTGCTCGGTAGGGAGTGGAACTAAGAGAAAAATTCGCGATTTTATTTTCCATCTGTCGATGACCCGGAGAAATACCTGATCTGGAGGAGAGGAAGTCCTCGAGCTCGGCTGCGTGATCTGTCGTTTCGCTTTCGTTGGGGAAGCTTTTGCTGCGTCTCACGGGGCAAATCGGCGGCACCCTCTGCCGTGGGATCGGCCATCGGGACATACAAAAGAAGCGAGAAAACAATCAGACAATTAATACTATCGTCAGAGGGCGGAAGTAGGCGGTCCTCTATCGCGGATTCGAAATAGGGGGACGAACGCGCGGGAAATCAGAGAAGCGGTTCGAGACAAGTGCTACTTCGATAAATGGTACAGATACAGTTCAGCTAGCTCGAAACTCGTGTTCATTTCTGGGTGAAACGAGAGAGAAGTTTGGGTGTCGAGCTGCTACCAATAATTGCTCGTCATCGATTTCACAGTTGTGTATATATAGCTTTAGAGAATAACAAATTGCAAATTGATAACAATTATACCTCAAAATTTACATAAATCGATATTAATTAAAAGAAAATACGAACAGGTAAAATTAATACGTTTTTTAATATATATATTCTTAAATATTTCTTGTTTTTAACAAATAATTATTAATATCATAGGTTAATAATTTTAATTATTCCTAATTTACATGCAGACAATAAAGAGAATTTAAATGAATTTGATATTTTATATTCTATATTTTATTACAATTACTTTGTTATTGTAATAATTATATATTTTAATTGCTTTTTCATTTTTGGAATTTTGGAATTTTTGTTCATATTTTTCATGCAATATTTACAGAAGAAATTTTTATTTCGCATGTACCCTTCGAATTATGTCAAGCGGGAATATTTATAAAATATTCAGTAGAATTAGATCGTTCTTGATCAGACAGTGGGGAATAATTGAGTTTCCAATAATGGCTCGATTGTTAATAATAATTAATGCACAATCATTGGCAGCATCTCGAGTCGAAAGCAGAGAATACGAAGTCAACGAGCAGTAGATCTGGAAATTATAATACAGACAGTTTCGGGTATTAACGCAGTATGAAGAGAGTCAGAGTAAAGCAACAATTTTAAAACACTTATGGAACAATCTCTAACTACTATTTACATTGCTATTTTCACTACGTTATTTTGGTCCTTTCTCTTTTCAACAAGAAGATAGTGAGGTAATAACAAAAACCGATTAATTCTTAGTAATCGCAAGACAAGACACCAATTCGTTTGGAAAAAAGAAATAATTATCAATAGTATCCTGAAATTACACGAAAAATACCTTTCTCCAAATTTTCTATTAATTTCAAGGCAGTAAATAAGTGCTCAATAATTAATACTAAAACATGAATTAAAATTTAATCGTAAAAATAATTAATCATGATTTTAGTGATTCGTGGTAATTTATTTTACCATTCTAATAAGATTTGTTTAAGAAAACCTAAATATTCGTGGAATATTCTTTTTCTTTTTATTATTCAAATATTTAAAAATGTCGAAAATATCCAAGCCTCGAATATAAACTTTCATAAACCCAAAATTTCGCAGAGGTAATTCTGCGATCACACAACTGCACGTGTCCGTGCTGACGATCATGATACGCTGCAAATACTATTAATAATACTTGGTGACTAGCGTATATACTGTCGACGTGCTGAGGTGAACAAGTATGATATACATTATGTCAGTCTGTCCATTTAACAATGGCCAAATTAATATGGCAAGACCTCGATTACACGAACACCAGTTATCACATTATTCCATTGTCCGAATAATATCACGTTACAACGTACAAAGTCATACAACGTTATTCAAGGTCGCTGGGGGTCATTTAGGGTCACTCAAGTTCATCAAAAGTGAGTCAAGAACGTCATTTAGGGTTACCTAAGTTCGTCCACAGTCAATCAGAGTTACCCAACGTCACTCAAGGTCATCGATAGTTCATTCAAGGTCAGTAAACGTCATTAAGGAGCATTCGATATTTATTCAAACTCATCTAAAATTATTTAACAACAATCAAGGTCGTCCCAGGTCACTTGAAAAATTTTCATACCTAAATTATTCGTCACTTAAAAACGTCTTCCCGTCTTAAAATCGTAATTAGTCAAATTAATTGAATTTAATTAGTAAATTTAAATTTAAACGTGAGCCTATGTCTATGTCACTTCGAATAATCGAGGTCTTATTGCATTATCAAAAATTCGGATCCTTTTGGAAAATTTTTCCAGACTTTGTTCCTGCATTGAGACCAGCTTCGAATAATATAAAATAAAATACAGGATTAAGTGTACAAATATTTATATAGATATGAATAAATTTTGTAAAGTATGGTTAGAAGCTAGTTGCAATGTTGAGGAAAAATAGCAACGTATTCACCAAAAGGATGACTGATAAGGATACCTCGACGTTGATCGAACCTTCGATCAATATTTGTCCACCTGAGACGAAGATACTCGATCGAGTTCGATCGCTGGTCAATGAGAACAAACACCTTGGGGCACGAATACTTTAGAAAGGAGATAAAAATGTTAAAAGCAGTACGATGTTATATGTACAAGTTGTACGGGTGTACTTCGAGGTGAAGTACTTTTCGTTTTCAACCCTTTGACGTGAAATTTGTTAATATCAAGGGAAACCTTAAGAAGCAACAAGCCCAGTACTATTGATAAAAATAATAATAATTATGGAATTAAATTAATATCACAAAAATATTATTATAATAGTATCAGAATCTATAGTATAGTTATTCTTTGACGTGAAATTTGTTAATATCAAGGGATACCTTCAGAAACAAGGCTAGTACTATCGATAAAAATAATAATAATTATGGAATTAAATTAATATCACAAAAATATTATTATAGTAGCATCAGAATCTATAGTATAGTTATTCATTATTTCACTATTAATATTAAAACATACACTACTCCAAAATAATTATTAATTAAACCTACAATGCGATATAAAATAAAAATTCCCAATTTTTCAATATTTTTTAATTAATTATTATTGGTGTCGAGATATATATTAGCATAAAATAATTATTAAACAAATGTATATTACACGGTATTAAAAATAATCAACTCTCTCTCTATCTCTATCTCTCGAAATAATAAAATTCGTGATATTATATTTAAGTTTCGTTGCTGAATTGATAAATTCGAAAATTACGAATGAAAATCGATTCGAAAATTTACTAGAACGTGGCAAAGGGTTGAACAAAGGGCTGAAAAGTGTTGGAGCGAGAAGAGAGGCAGGTTCAAAGGGGTATCGCCTACTGAAATAATGCTGTACCCCGCGTCAGTACTTCGTAGGTGGCGCTTTGTCTTCGTGGAAGCCGCCATTACGTCAGACAAAAGGAGCTTTCTCTTTCTCTGTCATTAAACAAAAAGCGTATCACGAGCTGGTAACACGATCGTTTATGTTCCTCACCTTTTTCTTGCGTGCTTCCTATCCGATTTCGTTCGAGTAATTAATTCATTTACGAGAGGTACGAGATTCGACGAGTTGGTTGTCAAAAACGATTTCACGCACACACACAAGCACCTTCGCGATTTTATTCGTCACCTCTCGCGAGGATAAAAAATAAAGAAAGGCTGCACCTTGCTCGGAGCGCCAATGAGAACGTGGATTTTCTTTTTTTTTTGAGAAATTGACGTCGAAGGTAAAATTGAAGGAGTCGACTGAATAAATCTTTTGTAAATTTTTATTGAAGTTTCTTCGTTTTGGTTTCGAACGGAGACTTACCTATGCTTAAAACATGGTCTTCGAAATGAAAAGAGATTAATTGGTTTGGCAGAGAGTTGGATGTCAAACGAGATCATAAATTTATAAAGAATAAATGAAGAAATAAATAAATTTGGAAAACTACTTTTTTGCAAATTAAGTATTGAAAATGATGAAGTAAAATGGTCACTGAAAATATTTTATATGGTATTTTAAGCCAAAAGAAATAATTTAAAAAAATAAATAAATTTGCAAGCTTCCTTTCTTCGTAAATTAATTAGTGTATTAACGAATAAAAATATTCGATACTTTAAAAAGAAAAAATAATTAAGAATTCTTAGCATCGTTGCATACAGTATACAGGATATTGCAAATGATGAAGTAAAATGACGACTGAAAATATTTTATATGGTATTTTAAGATAAAAGAAATAATTTCAATAAATATATCAATAAATTTGGAAAACTACTTTTCTGCAAATTAATTATTGCAAATGACGAAGCAAAATGGTCACTGAAAATATTTTATGTGGTATTTTAAGACAAAGGAAATAATTTAAAAAAATAAATAAATCAATTTGCAAGCTTCCTTTCTTCGTAAATTAATTACTGTATTAACGAATGAAAATAATTATGAATTCTTAGCTTCGTTGCGTAAAGTATACAGGGTGTCTCAAAGTTTCTCTGAAGAAATACTTCGACACGTGCCACGAATAGAAAATAGAAAAATGTCACAAGTACAGAATTAAACATTTCCACAAAATTTCACCATCAAAATATAACATCGATATTAATTTCATAAACTGACTCCTCGAAATCTTCATGCAGTATCACAAATCTAATCAATATTGAATCTAAAACTATTAAAACAGCTTCTAAACCTATTTTAAGCAATAAAGCAAAAGAACATTGCACAGAACACCTGAGAAAAATTTCTTTCACATTTAGATCAACTTCAAAACTTCAAATACCAATTCAAACTAACCTCAAAATCCCCAACCCAACGAATATTTCCATATTTCCAAGTCGCTGCTCACAGAACTGTCGCTACAGAAATTTTTCTTCGAAAAACTTTGGCACGTACCCGATATAAACCAAACAAAGAGAAAGAAAAAGAAAGAACGAGGAAAATAAAGAAAAATGTTAATTAAAGAAAATAAAAGATTGAAGAAGGCAAGATAAGAAGGAGAAATATTTTTCTTCGAGAAAGCTCGTCGTGTCCAATGAAACCTACGGAAAAATAAAAAGACAGCTGAATGAAATCTACAGAAAAATAAAAAGGTTAGTAAAAGATGAAATTAATGGAAAAATATAAATAAATAAATAAAGAAAGAAAAGAGAAAAAAGATCACGATGACGACAAAGAGACGGCACTCTCGTCGATCGCGAGAGTAGATACTATATATAAATACTATATATAGTATTTCGTTAATTCTTTTTTTTTTTTTTTACGGTTTTACGTTTTTTCTTTTCTTTCGTAATATCGGTTCGTTCGTTCTTTGGTCGGTTAACTTGCGGCAAATTGATCGAACTTCGCAACTTCGCAAACGGTTCCGGTTCTGGACGTTTAAGCATTGCCCTGAAAATGAAAATGAAATAGCCGAATTAGTAGCGGGAACGCGTGCGAATCACGCGAGGACAGCTATTAAAGAGTATCGAAAGGAAAGAAATAATTTGAGAGAGAAAAAAAATTGAAAAAAAAAGAGAGAGAAAAGAATAGAAGGGACGAGATGATGGATGTAGCTGCGTCACGATCGATCCTGTACGCCATTCCACGCGAGCATTCCTTCTAGTTAAAGAGCAGAACAAGCTATCTAATATGTTAAGTCCTACAGGGTGATTTGTAAATTTATCGACATTTTTCCTCTGAATGAATGTCTGAGGAAAAAGATTGGTAGAGAGAGAGAAGGTAAATTTGAAGAATCGATACGTCCCTGCTTCTTTGATTTCTATTCACCTTAGAAAATATTGCAATTCACTCGAAGGAACGACAAACGGAAATTTATTTCAAATGGAAATTAAGTATCGATTAATTGTAAAAAAATTTTTAATGGAGTTAATTGTAATACTTTAATATGTAAATAGTTCGAAATGGAATAATAGAGATTATTATTGTTATTGGTGTTTTTTTAAAATTACAGTGATATATTTTTAACGAAAAATGGATTTTTCGATTGCAATAAATTAATAGTTTCGATTGTTAATAATTACGATGATTGTCAACGTTTGAATATTTTTGATTTCTATTCACCTTAGGAAATATTAAAATTGACTCGAAAAAACGAGAAACAGAAATTTATTTCAAATGGAAATTATTAAGTATCGATTAATTATAGAAAAATTTTTATAATGAAGTTAATCATAATACTTTGGATTGTAAATGATTTGTAATGGAATAATAGAGATTATTATTGTTATTGGTGGTCTTTTTTTTAAATTACAGTGATTTTATTCTAATTTTTGGAACTTAAAGAACAATTTCTATCAAGTTATATTTTTAATGAGAAACTGTGACATATCTTTAACGAAAAATGGATTTTCCAATTGCACTAAATTAATAGCTTTAATTGTTAGTAATTACGATGATTGTCAAAATTTGAATACAATATTTGAATTGAGAATAAGCTAACAAAGGATAATGAAATTATTCAAGCTCGAAATTACCTTCTCACCTACCAAATCCTTTCAGTTTCACTCAGAAAGGTGTATAATCACCCTGTATTAATGCATCTAACGAGTCGTGTACCGGAAACGGAGAACAGATCTATTTAGCGTTAAATAAAGAACAACCCTCAACTGGAAGAATGAAATGAAACGTGGCGATACATTTACGCAAATTACTCGTCGCACAAAGAGAAAATCTGCATTAAAAATTTCCACGGTTAATTAAATTTCATTTTTCATAATAACTCAAATAATTCAACTTTTCATTACAAACTTATTCTGGAAAATGAGAAGACTACGTTTCGAACAAACAAGCATTTAAATTACCACAAAATAAAATCCCAAAAGCAGAAAAATATTAAATACTGTAAAAACACAGGCAAAAATCATTAGAAAATTAATCTAAATAATCCAAAGCAACCCCAATAAAGAATACAACACACGCACCACTTCAACCTCATTTCTTCAGTCGAGGGTTAAAAATTGCATCCATTTTATTTATTTATAAAAACTCTGGCCTCTAATCCAGCTAAAAGAACAAATAAATAAATAAAAGAAGAATGAGAAAAAGAAAAGAACAATACAAAGGACCAGCTACGATGTTATACTCTCCTTTTATAATAAACGACTCATGCTCGTGTAAGTAAGTATAACAGATGTTGCAGCGAGAGCTCAAAGTGGATGCACCGCCGCAAGGCAAATTTCCTTATTTCCTTATTCCTCGTCTCTCCTATTTTCTTCTCGTTTCTACGTGCACCGAAGAAACAACGCTAACAAACCGTGGCAAAATTCGAGAGAACCCGATGTCGGTGCCTTTGGATCGGTTTCCATGGAAATTTCGCCTTACGGGCGGTCGAGGATCGGACTGGCGAAGGGAAAGTTTCGAAAGTTCCCAAACGAGCTTCGAATCGATCCCGAAATCGACTTCCGTCGTTTTTCCAGCTTGCACGGGGTTCGAATAAATTATTCGCGATGAATTTCGACGATCAGACGTGGTTGGAACTGGTGGAAAACGATTCCATGGTCGGTGGAACTTCGAAACTTTCCTCGTCGTGTCTAATGTCGCATTTAAATTGAATTTATGTCTCCTTTTCGTTCGTCCTCTTTTTGATTTCGTACATATTTTGAGGGAATTTGGATTTCGTATTTTTTTCCTCTCTTTTTAAGATATCGTTGATCGTGTCGATGCAAGATGCTGCATGATACGCAGGGGTGAATAATCTGGTGCGATTATGTTGGTTTAGTATGTATGAAGAGAGAGGAGGGTTCAGAGAGAGGCTCAAGGGAAAAATGGTACTGGTGATATGACCTTTAATTGTAGTGGATATTCAAATTTGTATTAAAAACAAAACAAAATAATTTTTTAATGATTAAAAAATTTGAGAGAAGATTGTATAAATCGTTTCTAATGATTATTTTGTATTTTTTGAAAAAATGCACTTGTACCAGTTTTTAATTGAGACTCTCTAATGATTATAGTGATGGCGACAAGTATGTTGATGGTGGTTACTGGACACATGATTTAGTAGATTGTTAAAATGCTTTTAGATATTTATATTTATTATTCAGAATGAGATTATTATTATTATGAAACACGATATTATCTTTGTTTCTTTGAGAGAAAAAAATGGAACGATTTTGAAATTCTATAAGATATATATATGTCAACTCTCTGCGATCTGGATTTTTACTGTATAATTATTTAATACACTCTTTAATTTTATTAATATACGAATAATTTTTGACCATATTTCTACGTACCTGTAATTATCATTTATTTTCTATCTTAATAATTCAAATAATTTTCTCAAAATAAACACTGTTAGCCACGAATATGAAAATGAAATTTCTACAATAAAATAAGAGCTCCTTAAACCTCTAAAAATTTAAACCTCGTCTCTCTAATTCAAGAAAATTTGTATAATAATTAGCAATTCACAAATATAGGAACATATAACAATTTAACACTAATCTATTTTCAATACGAATCACAGATACACGAACAATAAAATCTCTACAGTACCATTAAAAATTTCCAAAATTCTAAAAATTTCTAAAAAATTCAACAATTACCAAATAAACTAACAAATGACAATTTACAGTCTAACACTTCTTTCATCTGGTATCATTAGATGTGAAAACAAATATCTTCCCCATAAACCTCGCCAAATCCCTCAAATCCGATTTCCTATACAATTCTCTCATTCCCCCAATTTGGATCCCATTCGAGTTCACTATGCCACTTCATCCCTGTTGCAATCAGATCGCAGCGAGCTGACCAACATCAAAGACCAGCAAGCATCATCGAATGATCCAGCATTCTCTCTGCGTTGTTTCCACTTAATTCCAAACGCGATTCGATCGAAAGTACCTACGTAATCGAAAGTATCGACACGACCAACGATGAGAAATGAAAATGACGATGACGATGGTGGCAACGATGATCGAATACCAACGAATGACTATCGCGTGCCTTCGAGACTCAATCGAATTTGAACGTAGCCCGCGTGTACACGCGTGTACACATGAATTCCACGAATATTCCGTTCGTGCGAACACGTGCATACCTCGAAGCGATACAAGAATAAGAATAAGAAGAAACAAAGTGGGAGAAAAGAGAAAATAGAAGAATAATAAGGAAAGAAACAATAAGAAAGAAAAGAAAAGAAAAGAAAAGAAAAGAAAAGAAAAGAAGATAAAGGAAGCCTGTGGGATAAAGTCTGATCGTATAGCGAATCGCGTAAGTTGCGGGCAGGTATCCAGCGTCGAAGGAAAGAGGATTAACCCTTAGCATACCAAGTTGGGGTGATCGTTTTTCTGTCTAAGGGAAACCTTGGCGAACCTTAGGTTTTCATGTGGTTTTTCTCTTAACTTAATTATTTCATTTTTCTTGTCATCTTGAATTAGTATTTTTGCTTCCCTCTTTATTTTTGACTATTGAATTCGTATTTTGGTGTATTGGAAATATTGAATTCAAATTTGTATCCATTGAAAATATTGAATTCGTATTTTTCTCTATTGGAAATATTGAATTCGAATTTTTATCCATTAAAAATATTGATTTAGTATTTTTGTGTATTGAAAATATTGAATTCGTATTTTTGTGTATTGGAAATATTGAATTCGAATTTTTATCCATTGAAAATATTGATTTCGTATTTTTGTGTATTGAAAATATTGAATTCGAATTTTTATCCACTGAAAATATTGAATTCGTATTTTTGTCCATTGGAAACATTGAATTTGTATTTTTATCTGTTAGGAATATAAAATTTATAGCTTTGCCTATTGGAGATATTAAATTCAAATTTTTACCTATAAAAAATATTTAATTTGTATTTTTGTGTGCTGGAAATATTTATAAAATAAAAGTCATTAAATGCATATTATTGTCTATGAGAAAGAAATATGAATTTCGTATTTTAATCCATTAAAAATATTGTTTCATATCTACTATCTATTTCTATTGTAACAAATTAAATTCTATTATAACAAAAACACATTCCATTAAAATAAAAGCACAAATAATTCTAAGAAACATTTACCTAATCACTCGTTCCTGTTTATCCAATCACGTGTATCTATCATTTCGATTACCGAGAGAATCACCCTCAACCCATAACAATCTTCCCATACCAAATGGCACGATGACTTGCACACCATAGACATTTCCCCATTCCCCAAATAAATATTCCCATTCCTAATTATCAATTATTCTCTCACGCAATTAAAGAAGCAAATTTCTATTTTAACTATTAGCTACTGTACTAATTTAAAAAATCATATATCCAAATAAATAAAACAGCTTAAAAGCTCTCAAAAGCTATCACTCTTCTACTATTCTATTCCTATTTTCTCTATAAATTCTATAATAAAATAATCAATAAAGAAAGACAATATTTCACATTTACTCAATTAGTGAAGAAATCAATACCAAATCAATAACAAAATACAGGAAAAAAGAAAAAATCGTCGAGCATCTATTTCTAATAATTATGAGACACTAGAGAAACGTGTATCGGGGTTCCTGAGCAACGCCATGTTGGTATGCTAAGGGTCAACGAGTCCACGGCTCGAGGTACATATCCGGTTCGATTAGGTTAGTCGAGAAGAGTATGACCCCCGTGTCTAGTGGTAACGCGTGTCGATCCCCGGACACGAGGACAGCCTGCTGATAATAGTGAAGAAAGGTGCCAGTGAGTAGTTAGACAGTAGTGGAATGCTCTAGTAGACCTCTACGGAAAACTAAAAAGAAGAGACACAGGTGAGAAGAGGAATTGTCGCATAGCTGTGATCGATCGAGGATCGAAAGGGTGGAGGCGATTCGATGAGAACTTCGTGTTACCCTTGCTTTTTTCAGTTTCGACTTTCATGGAATTCAATTTAAAAAGGATTTTGATGGACCCCTTTTCTTTTTTAGATAGCATCAATAAAATTTAGATCTTTTAATTATACAATAACAAATTAAATTTGAATGACGACCGAGATAATTGTTCAGAATTATGAGTGCATTATGAAATTTTTTGGTGGGTGTGTCTGAAATACTTTTGGTAAAATGTGAATCATTGAATTGCTATTTAATTAATTATATCAATTAATTTTTAGTCTAAATTGCAAATGTGAAAGTTAATATTCTGTCTCACAAATTCTGTTTCCTTTTTTCTTTTTTTCCCCTAGAAATAATTATTATTTATTATTAATACTTTATCTTTATAAATTTTCTATACTGTTTCAATATTTCGCTATTGTTAATATCCAATAAATTTTTTCCACCCTCAAAATGAAGTATTTCTTTTTAATATTCCTTTTTGAAAATTCTGGATGTCTCGAAATCAAAAATTATTATTTATCGTTAATATATTGCTAATTTTATACACTACAATTAAGATAAAAAGATAAATTCAGACAAAAATCTCACCCCAACAGAGATGCTATCTATTGTATATAATAAATATTCCATATTTCATCCCCAAAATAAAACTTCCATTTCTCTTATACAATTGACATACGAACGTCTCAATAATCGTCAATTATTAACATTTCAAGTATTCCATCTACCCCAAAAAGTACACCCCATATCATGTAGTATAATAAATATTCCATGAGATTTCATCCCCAAAATGAAACTACCATTTCTCTTTTACAACTGACATATCAGCATCCCAATAATCGTCAATTATTAACATTTCAAGTACTCTATCTACCCCAACAAACACACCCCATATAATCTACTATTAACACTATGCCACCTCCAGGAAGCAACAAGGTTTGGGTGAAAAGCGAGGGTAACCCATGAAAGCTCACCCCGTGCTAATGCTGAGAGAAAGAGAGAAACAATCGTGGCACGACAGGATCGTTAGGGTGTCTAGATGGTGGAAGGAAGATGGAGGGAGACGGTAAGAATGATTCCTAGCTTATCGACGGTGGTTGGAACTACCAGACTCCAGTGAGCTAATGTCTTTGTCTTCTTTTTTCCAGTTTAATTCCATTACCGTGTGGTCTTTTGCTTCTCTTTTTGTCAGGAGAAGCCTACTCGAGACCTCTCGATGAGCTCATGCGAATTCTGTCTCTCTCTCTCTCTTTCCTTGCTTCCCTCTGGTGCTCTAACTTTTCGTTATGAGGGTCTTTCTGATCTGGTTAACGCGTCAGGTCGATGCAGAGATAATGGACACTCGTTTATTTCTCCAGAGAGTGCGAATTAATTTTTGAACGTACTGTTCCAATAATCTACGTCACGGTGCGAATTGATATTGACTGATTCGTCAACTAATTAGGATTAACGTTTTAATTGTCATTGGGGACCGGTTCCATGTTTCATGACATCGGGGAGGTGCTTAATAGGCTTTTAAGCTGGATTCGCTTCAATTCCCTTATTTTTCTTTTCTTCTTTTTTCTTAATATTTTAATATTGCTGTTTTGAGTAGGAAGCGGTTTGTAGAGAGAGTAGTATCGTTATATCGCTACTGCACTACTTATAGAAATGAGAAGGAGAAGCTAGTGGTATCTAGAAGATTAACTAAATTTGTTTTATTTGTCAACGTGTTTCTAATTCGAATTTGTATGTACGTGTTTGGTGGTAAAAATGGAAGCTATGAGAAGTAACAGTTCGATGCTCTACAAATTGATATTGATACTTCTAATTCTTTTACGAATTCAAAAAATTAGGAATTAGAACCACATTTAAAAGAAAAAGAAAATAGGAGAAGATAAAAATACCGGAGAGTATCTCAAATTATCTCAAACCAGAATATTCTTAATTTTTTCATAATCAAAGGAAAACGAAGAATTTTGAAGAAATTGTTCAAAAAATCCCTATTTCTTCATTTTCATAAATTATTTAAATAGCCATTTTAATTGAAAAGGAAGCAAGCTTTTATTAAAATAAAAAAAGAGTAAAAATCAAATTCAAAATTATGTAGACAATAATATTTAATAACAAAATGTCCAAATATTTCATTACACGTAATACCATCATTCCCTTATTTCTCTTAAATATGAACGTCACGCGAGTGAGTCACATCAACCCCTGACAACCAACCCTTAATCACCCAACAACAATATGACCCTAATAAATATTTAAACCCGAAATGTCCAAGCGAAACCATCACCTCTGCACCAACCCCTGCCCCAATAATGTACCTTCACATCCCTAAAACAACCCCTTCCTGTTCCTCGTCCACTTCATCCCCCTTCCATCTCCCTCTCTACTCTCTACCCTACATCACCGAGTCACGTAAACGGACAAACGACAAATGTAACGTAACCGAAGCAAAACGAAACTGAAAGAAGTTAAAGAAAAGGATAAAGTAAAGATCAGAAAGAACGAAAGGTCATCTAAGAGAAAACGATAAACGAAAAATCGCTAAATATATATATAAATATACATACAGAGTGTTCCATTTAATCGGATACATATGCATCCCACAATTATAAATAATTGTAAAATTATTATTTTATTCATAATACAGTAGCGTTTGTTGAGACGTATGAGTATGACATGTCACCTGACATTCCACGTAGTAGAATTGCAAGCATTAAATTCAAATGAATACTAATTGAAATTCATGTAATACAATATACTACATAATATATAATATGTCATACAACATCATAATTTATAAATAATAAAATAACGAAAATTAACGTACAGTATTCATACTTAATTAGCTTTATCTTATCACTCTATTGCATGAAGTATATATTAATACACGAATCATCGTATTCCTCTCAACAAACACTGCAATATTAATAAATAAAAGAAGCACGGAATGCAACTTGAAAAATTGAACTTAGTATTATTAATTCCGTCATTACTATACTCACGAAGGAAATTATTTATCACGTCCATTTAAATAATTATTATAATTAATATTCCCAAGCTTCGAGTATACGAAATTCTCTTCGACAAGCAAGACATTACCTGCAAGACACCCGGTAATTTCCACTAAAATGGAACACCCTGTACACAACTCTAAGTTCCTGTTACGTATACACGTGGTTGTGTGATGCGTGTCGCGTGTGCACGTGTGTACCAGGTGAGCCTCGTTCGAAGGACAGTGAAGAGAGTCGGTCGAATGCAAAAATGAATAATTATTCGTTCGTTCTGTTCAGCTACTCTACCAGGCAACTTTCATTCACTATTACAATCGTTTTGTTCAGTACTTACTCAGCAGTCTCGATGGTTGGTCATTCTATAAACCCATCCGCGGTAATGCACAACTATATACTGAATAATTCGCCATTTCTCTCCACCCTTTCTCGCGCGAACCCCGTTTTTCTTCACATGCACACGTGTGAACGTGAATACTCTCACTCTCTCTCTCTCTCTCTCTCTCGTTACTCTAAAATCATTAATCGACTAATCAGCCGACACAAGAACCGCGCACTCGTCGCGACATCTTCTATCATTTTTATTTTTATTTTCTTTATTTTTATTTTATTTTTCACCTCGTTTCTCTTTTTCCGTTTCGTTGCGTTTCTGTCTCTCTGTCTCTCTCTCTCTCTCTCTCTCTCTCCCCCTCTCTCTCCCTCTGTCTTTCTCTCTCCTCTTGGCAACGATTTACTGCGCTCCGATAACTTCGTTATCCGAGCTCAGCCGCAGACTAAGAGTCTTCGTTTCCGAGATCGATAGCTGGGACCACAGTGGCCCCAAGCAGCCACGACACGAGGAAAGCTCGTTTCCTTCCACGAGTCGTGCTTTATTGCTCGTCGTTTCGCTGCAACTGCTCCGACTTCGACACAGGAAATGCTTCGTATCACAGCCATTCGCTCGTGAGATATTTCGATCCTGTTTTTCTCTCAGACTTTTCTCCTCGTTTTTGGGGAGTTCAGCTTCGGGGAGTTGGAACTGGGCAGTTGCTTCGTGGCGAGGATCAGGTTGTTCGATCGTTTATTCGAGCATTTTTGGTGTTGGATAAATACGGATTTTCTTGGGGTCGCGAATAGAGTGCATTTTTATTATTTCAATCGAAAATTGAGAATTAGGTGGTCATCGATTATGTCTTTCAGTCATGGGTGAGAGAGAAAATTGTAGGTGTTGTTTCAGTTTATTTTTTGGTAGGTGGTGGTCTTCTGGGTAATTGTTTGAGGAGTTCATATATTGCTTGAATCTTGTTTTCTTTTTTGGAGTAGATGGTTGGAAAATTTGGAATTGTGTAATTTGTGATTGTATTGGAATTTTTATTTGTTTACTGCTCATTGAATTTTGATTCTTTGTGTTATATAGGAGTAAATAAGCTTTTTGGAGAGGGTGTCTTTAGTCCTTTGATCCTTTATTGGACGTAAAAGTCTGTTGTTGTAAAATTTCGTGCAGTTTAATTTTGGTTTTGGAAAATGCAATGCGATCTCTAAGCAGTGGTTTGAAAATAATTATAGTAAATAATTTTTGTGGTGCAGTGTGCATTTTAATTTTTACGAAGTATCGTGGAAGTTGAAATTGACATTTTCGTATGAAAATTACACGATTTATATTGAAGATTGTTCACGTTTATCTGCACTGAGAAAAATTGTTTAAAAAACAGAATCGAAATACGAGCACGTTGCTTGCACGAATCACTTCACCCTAGTTTTCATCTTTTATTCTCTGTTCTCCCTTTTTCTGAATAAAATGGTACGCGGAAATCCGATGCTGAATTTTGAAATTGTAAATCGCTGCCGGAATCAGTCAGCTACAAAAACACTGCATCTTTTCATTTATTTCTCTTTCGTTGTTTCACCCACGTGAGTTTTAATTTCTTCCAAAATTAATCTAAAAAATTTCATTTATTTCTCTTCCGTTGTTTCACCCACGTGATTTTTAATTTCTTCCAAAATTAATCTAAAAAATTCCTTCAAATATTATTAAGACAATTACTTCGAATTTTGTTACGTTGTTATATATTTCATATATTTTTTAACTTCAAAGTCCAAATCCTCGAAATTAAAATAATAAAATATACAAAGCAACGTAAATGAAATATGAAAATAAAATGTATAAAAGAAAGTAAATGAAACATAATAATAAAATATATAAAATAAAGCAAATGGAATATAATAATAAAAAAATATAAAATAACGTAAATGAAACATAATAATAAAACAAATAAAATAAAGTAAATGAAGCATAAAAATAAAATGTATAAAATTACGTAAGAGAATTTTATTTTATTGGTGGAGAAAATAAAAAAAAATTTGGAACGAATTAAATCAAAAATAGAAGCTAATAACTTTATCCTGAATTTTTCACAAAGTTCTTTAAGGAGGAGAAAAAGAAAATATATAAAATTACGTAAAAGAATTTTATTCTATTGATGGAGAAAATAAAAAAATTTGAAATGAATTAAATCAAAACTAGACGTTTATAACTTTATCCTGAATTTTCCATGAATTTCTTTCCAATAAGCAGCATAATAGAAAAGCTGCTTTACCGATAAAACGATAGGTTTAGTGGTGATCTATTAGTTTACGAGTACTGCTCGCCGCAGAATTTTAAAACCCACTTTAGATATTTCCCCTGCTCTCGAACAAAGCCACAGCAGCTACTCGCTTTTCAACTTGAGAGTTTGAAAGAAAATCCATTAGCGCTGACTGATTCCGGTTCAACATCGAGTAAAGACTTTTTTTCTCGTGGAGAAAAAGGAAAAAAAAATTGCGACCTATAAAACCGAATCGAGTTAATTCTAATCGTTCATCGTGTTCAATTAAGCGAGTAATTTAATCAGTTCGTTAAAAGAATCTAAAGAATCTCTGTTATTAAATTTCATGGTTCGATGTAGAAGGTAGCTCCAAGAAGAACATGAAAACTTTGTAAAGTCACTGACAGACGCCATTTTGTATTAAAAACATCTCAAATCTACATCCTTCGATTAATACCTAAAACAATATTCTTTATCACAACGATAAAATTGGAATATTCAAAATTATCGTCAGAATTCTTCACGAGTGTTAAAAAATAATTTAGAATTTCTTTTTCCCGTTAATTTCAAAATTTTGTCCTTTCAAAAATATATCCTTCTATAAAGAGGTAAAATTATTTTATATTCTTCCTGAAACACCCTATACTCGATTTAAAAAATATACATAATCGAACGAAAGCTGTTGAAAATAACAAAAAGTGGTCCACAGAACAGAAAATAAGAAAACAAATGCGAAATAAATAAATAAATAAACGTGTAACTGAAAAGAAAAGAACAGGTATGGAACAGGGTTAGGACGGATAATGTTAAACAAAATAAAAACAACCTGTACGGCACCCTATTTATTATCTATAAATCATACACGCTGGAAAATGTTTATTTAAAATGCGAAGAAATTTTCATACTGTTCGTTCAACAGGAATAACTGCCGCATTAACCTTGTCCACTAAAAAATACCATTATTTTATTTTTGCGAATATTTTATACCTATCAAAGACGGTTAATCCACGTAAGAATATTACGCTGGTCAATAACAGACAGTCTTATATATTCTTCTAAAACAAAAAGAAAATCATTAATTCGTGCCGTAAATGGTAAATAAAATTTCATAATTGCAGTAAGGTGAACGAAAAATCTGTAAAACTCGTCGAAAATAGAAGAGAAGCTTCGTAGAAATCTAACGAATTTCACTAATCATATCAATTTCTCGATATCTCATCTCGTATCGTAATCGAAAAATGTTCTCCAATTCCTGAGTTTGTCTCTCACTTGGAAACCCGTTTCGTTAAGTCCCACGAAACGGCTCGATTCTCTAGTAAAAACCACGTTCGAAGACTACTTGTCGTTATTATCAAGATAAAAGTACTTGTGCTAATAATTGTTAATAGACGCTTTAATGACGAATTAAGTACTCTTTGAAACGTCAGACAGGTATGTATCTGCACGTTGAACGCCGTGTGAAAGGCAAACTTTGTTACAGAACTGAGTCAAACAGTCGATATAGCTCGATTGAAAGTCGATTGGCCTCGCGAGGCCACTGTAGAGCGTTTCCCCCACCACTTCTACCCAGCTCATTGTTCGTCCTTAATACGATCTAGTAGCTAAATTAATCCTGAACTCATCAATAATTAATTATTATTTCTACATTAATAGAATATTTGAAATTTTTTCCAAATTGTTAATACACAATTATTTTATTAAAATGTGTATTTTCTCTTTTAAATATAATTTTGAGTAGATTAATGTAATATATAATTTTATTCAAGTTTATGAATTAAATCATTGTTACATATATATATTCCTTGTTTAATATATAAAAATTGGACAACAATGCTTGACAAGGTAGAATGTGGTGAGGCAATTAATCTTGAAGAATCAACTGATTTCAATGAGACTATAGGAAGATCATTTTTAATAAAATTTGACTTATGTTGCTATATTTTGTTACCATTTTTTGTGGTATTTCAATTATGGTATTACTTACAAATTGAATATTGATTCACACGACGTGGAACGTGTTAGTAATTATTATTGGACGGAAACACTCCGGAAAACGCGCGGGAATCATTGTACAATCGCGATCATCCTGTAGGAACGACCTGGGGTAAAACCTACAAGCATCTTCACTGATTCAAATTCCAAGAGACCAACAGCAAAACAATAAAAAAAGGTACCCAGGAAAAACCGAAAAATGTCCAATCGATCGATCAATACGAATTTCGCTGGGAAAATCGGTCGTCTCGAAGACACGCGAGTCGCGAGGCGAATCCAGATTCGATAGACGCGGAAACAGAGGCTGAATAATCTCTCGAAAAAGTAACAACGGGGTTGAGCAAGCACAGACAGATTTTTAAATTTAATATATAACGTGTACAGTTCGACCAATGTAGCTTGGCTGATCACCTATGCGAATCCCAAAGATCAGAGATGATTCATAGTCCTTATACTATAAAATCAATAGCTAAATATTAATCAGTTGTATCATTTTGAACACCAAAAAATATTTGTGTTTCTCTAAAGCCAAAAAGATGTGAAAAATTATACTTACATTTGTAGAAACAATTCTGTCAATTTATTAATGAATTAATTTGTCTCAATCAACCTGTACAATGTACAGGTATGGTCCTGTGTAAACGCGTGTAAGTATAGCTAATCATTTTACTATATATAAGAGCAATCAATTCCTTTCTATTTCTCTTCATGATTTATATACATCATAGTACAGTCTAACCAACAAAACTATGTTAATCGAACTGTACATCTGAATCAACGCTGTCCAAACCATGCTGAGATTTTTGGGCACCTTCGATTCCTATTAATATCTCCAGTGAAACCACTTGACATTAAAGAAACAGCCATGTCACACGTTTGGTCTTTATTGATAATAGAATGCTAGTTTATCAGAGATACCCCTATAGTATTGAGTAATTTCTCTGACAATGTATGAATTATAAGCAAGCAACAAAGATCTTACATGATCTTCTACCACTACTTATACAATTTTCATTAAAAAATAGAGCATTCAAAGTTAGAGAAATAAATCTAACATGACTTCTTCTTTTTCACCTCTATCTCAAAACAGAAGACAATTAGGAATAGAGGGTGCCCAGTTTACTCAGAAACAAGACTCAGGTAGCAACGATTCAAGTCCATTCTAAACTCGCTCTTAGAAACTCTCGGATTTAACGAGATTGTGCTGATGCTTTAATCCTTCGATTAAATCCATATGATGGGGCGGCTCAATCACGTTCACTTTACGCTCCCTGAAATATTCTCGCCTCTGTTTGTGGCTATCCATGATCGAGCACGTGGCCGTCTCGCTATCCCTATCGATAGTCGGTTCGATTCGATCCTCCTGATCGCTCACCTGGACAATACTGTCTGGAATGGGCAAAGGTTTCGCCACGCCGATGCGTACGGTGCCTTTAGGGGCGCCTTTCAGTGCCTGCACAGCCTGGTCCAGCGTCGCGTTCTCCAGGGCTATATCGTTGACGAATAGAAGACGATCGCCAGGTATCAGTTGGCCATCCACCTGAGCCACGCCACCGGGTACCAGCGATCTTATTACTATCACAGTCTCATTGGGGTTCATTGGATCCTACAACAAACAAACACGAGGTTTATCTCAGTTCTGGTGTCTAGGACAAGACTAGGTAGGTTGACTAGGATGATTTGAATTTTTGTCTAAGGTTTGCTTCAAGTATTTGGTACACCATATAGATAGAATCAAGCAAATTATAGTAAGTTTTAAGATCCAATTTCTACAATCCCTTAGTAAAGCATGTGCATTTGAATACTGTAACAAGATAAGATCTTGATTGAACAGCCATGCTCTTATGGTTTCTTTCCTGCGTAAGTTCTCCATCGTGTAATACGTTTGATCCCTTGTAATTCATCTATTAGATCTTATTTAGAGCAATAATCTTGGGAATTTCTGCATCATCTACTAATCTCAGCCCACAAATAGTAACAATAAATCAGCTTAACATTAAAAGATTCTAATGTTACTCAACACCATTATCACAGGAACAACTCAATTATCATTGGTGTGGAAATATTCTTGCAGTCTAATAATAAACTTATAACATAGTTTTGAGGTAATGTCGACTAAATTTTGCATTGTGTTAATCTACAGTATTTCCCATCTCATTGAAATAAAACCTTTTTCTCTCCCTCTTAGTATGCTTATGCTTACATCGCCATATAAATAACCAAAAGTTTATCCGAACCAATCCAACATCGCCATACCTGATAATCCAAAATGGAGAACCCAAGGCCCCGTTCTCCCTTTACCAGTTCTATTATCTGCGGCTCGGAGCTCCACATTGCTAGACCTGTCAACGGTTCCAGAGATCGTGACTTCATCTTATTCAAGCTAGCATCAGTCACCGTGGCTGTGGTCGTCGTTGACGCCAAAGAGCCATCAGACTTGGCCTTTACCAGACGGTCCATCGTTGGCAATAAATTCTGTAGTGATCCTCCAAGGATGCTCTATAAATCACGTTTCACCTGGTTACGCTCCAATTGCCGATATTACGAGCTTAGATTAAATCTTAACTCAGAAAGATGTTCAACTTCTTACTCTGGTTTGAAACGCAGCCTGGTGTTGAGCAGTATCAATGGGGCACAGGGGATCCTGTGAGGCGATATTCCTTCCGCATACCATTCGAACGTGTATGGGTAATTCCTTTAGCACGCTAACTACTTCCATATGGTTGATGCCGAGTAGTCGATAGCCGTTCACCTGTTGACAGCAAAAACGATAAATATTAACAGTGAGATCTTTTAATCATTTTATTATTTACTGGTTTTGTAGAGAGGCTTGTGATTCACGGAAAAGTGGTTGATGGTGATGATTATAGTTTATATTTCTTTAAATTATTAAAATGAATATTATTATTAAATACTGAAAATTAGAATTATCAATTTTATTTAGTATTCTGGTTTTAGTAATATAAAGAAAATATTACAATTTTTCAATGTCTAATAATTCAGGTATTTTGTTTTATTATAATTCCAGTATTTTTTATTTAGATAATATTGCTTTTCCTAGGTTAAAAAACAAATTGCTATGCTTCTATTTATTGGAATTTTTAATTTTAATGTGTGCCATGATTTCAAGAGAAAATTTAGAAGCAAACATACTTGCTATTAGGTTCACGGTTCCACTGCAAAGAGAGCAATAATTCTCGCCTAATTATCAAAGTTAAGCTGTATTAGACACGGTTAGCGCTTAGATGGCTGATTATCTAGGGCAGTATGCTAGGTCCACACTAAGCTTCTGTGCTTAGAAAGCTGTGTCTACTCTATATTTGATATTGTGATACTCGAGCAGAAACTAGTACCGCGCAATTAATGTCATGTATATCACACAAATACATATATTGCACATGTAATATTATACAAGACATATAACAAAAAATTACTAACTTCCCAATTTTCCCACTATCAAAAAGTTTTCATTTCCTATCAATATTAGCATCAAAATTTAATTTCCTCATCTTTAAATATCTCAAGAAATTTCTCCATGTAAAAAGCATAAAGATAGTGGTTCCCTATTTTACAATTTCTTCATTAATAAATACAAAATAGTAGAGCTAATTATTTTACATTTACTCGTTTACTTTATCCAAGTATGTGGCTTTAAAGGCACAGTAATGGAACCAAGTTACACCTGCCGTTAGAAAATAGGGCAGCAAATTAACGAAGTAAACCAGTGTCAAACTTCAATGTAGTAGACCACACCACATTCTGCCAGAGGCATTAATCCTCCATGTTAATTGCATTTAAGGGCAAGGGACGGTTCTTGGACTTGGTAACCGAAGTGTTGCATTACCTCCAGCAATTCGTCCCCGGAACGTAGCGTTCCATTTTGTCCTACGGGTCCTTCCGGAAGGATCGATCGTATGTAATGATGCGGTCGCACTTCCTGCCCGTTCTCCACGTCCACCGTCCCTTCCAGGCTTATTCCAAGACCACTGCCTTCTGCGAACTTCTTCAATTGTGCTACCTACGAAAAATCCACGAAAAAATTCCCTATTAATTCTTGAGTTACAAAATCTTCATCAATTTCATAATTTTAAATAATTAATAATTAATAACATTTCCAACGTTTAAAAAGAAATTCTTGCTCAGTGCTATTAATCAAAATTTTCTCTCAATCTTTTAATTACAAAAGACGTATAATTTTACAGTTTTAAATAATTCATCATTTTTATAATACTAAGAAAATAATTCTTTAAATGTGCCTATGAAAAATAGGCAAGAATAATTCACAGCTTCCAAATTTTCAAAGATTAATTTCCAGGAATAAAATTCTAATTGAACTGAAATTTTAATTAATTCCAGATAGAAATCTTTGATTCTGAATTCTCGTGTTTGATAATTTTAAATGTGTCTTTCTGAGGCAAATTCTGAGATGATGCTGATTAGTAGAATTTCAAGAATTTCTATGCATAATAGTCGAGTGTTATTTTGACTAAATGTGTATTACTGTGACAAACTACCTACCACAATTTCCGTGTCTGGGCCCACGATCTTCTGCCATTTGGCCTTAATGGCGGCACGAATCTGAGGCGTAAGCTCGCTGGATGGGTCGCTCAGCAGAGCTTCCACATTGGCCGCGTCGTCAAATTCCTCTGAGGCTCTTTCGCGCTCACCCTCTTGGAGAACTGCGCTGTCCACAGTGGTGTGAGACTCTCCTTCTGGTTCTATTTCAGTGGTAGTTTCCCCATCCTGTAACAAAATCGTTTTACACCTACTACTCAACAATGTAATTATAAAAATGAATCCTTTTGTGGAAAATGAAAGACTGAAATCTAATGTCGCTTATATTCAATCTTAATAAGAAGTTGGGGATCTAAAAATTTTTAATTTGAAAAATAATTTAAGTTTACTATTATATTATAATAT
>NW_016909275.1:1474800-1545344 GCF_001483705.2 Eufriesea mexicana | reverse complement strand
AGTATAATATTAAATAGTATAATATAGTATAGTATTATAGTTCTATTTCAGTGGTAATTTCCCTATCCTGTGACAAAATCATGTTACGATTAATTTGAAAATAATTCAATTTTCTTAATATACTATAATATTGAATAGTATAGTATAATATTATAGTATATATTTTTCAATATTTAAATTAAATTGAAGTACTTAGAAGTACAATAAATATCGTTTTAATACTGAAGTAATTTAAATAGACTGATGATAGGGATATAAAGATAGGTGTGTAGTATAAAGATAGTAAAAAGATTCTGTTTTTGTATTTAATATTTTTCATTTGAATGATGCGATTGGAAAAAGGAAAATAGATACTCACCGCGCTAATTGGAAAGCTTGGCAAACTGGTGATTGATGGAGAGCTCGGTTGAGGTAGTCTCAGTTCACTGGCCGCAATTGCTTGTTGAAGCTGATCGTACTTTGGTCCACGTAGATATCTCTCCAAGCATAGGACAACCGTTTGTCCAGTGCGTCTTAATACCTCGACGGCCTCGTGATTTGAGTAACCCTGTAAAGAATGACCGTCCACCTCCACTATTCTATCGTTTATTTGGATCTTGTTGCTCAGATCCGCAGCACTGCCCTCGCTGATGCTCTTCACGAAGATACCAGAGAGCTCCTCTGTAATTGGAATAAGGTAAGATGATATTTAGAGAAAGATGCCTCCAATTGCTAAGCAAGATACTATAACGATATCACATTAAATTTTTAAACTTTCGAATTTCTTAAATTTTGGACTATCGAATTTTTGCTCCTTCCAATTTTTAAATTGTTAATCTTTTGAATTTTCAAATCTTTCGACATAAAAATTTGAGAATTCTCGAAGTTACAAAGTTTTAAAATTTTAAGCTTACAAATTTCCAAATTCCCAAATTACTAAATTGTCAAATTGTCAAATTGTCAAATTATCAAACTGTCAATGTTTCAAATCTTAAAATTTCTAAATCTTCGAATTTTCGCTTCTCCGAATTTTTAAATTTTCAAATTTTTAGACTTAAAGTTTTCAAATTTTCGAAGCTACAAAGTTTTAAAATTGTAAACTTAAGCTTACAAATTTCCCAATTCCCAAATTACCAAATAGTCAAATCGTGAAATTATCCAATTGTCAAAGTTTCAAATCTTAAAATTTCTAAACCTTCTACTTTCCACTCTTCCAAATTTTCAAATTTTTAGACTTAAAATTTTCAAATTCTCGATGTCACAAAGTTATAAAACTTCAAGTTTACAAATTTCCAAATTTTCAACATTTCGATATTCCAAATTCCCCAATTCCCAAATTAAAAAATTTCTAAACCCTCGAATTTTCAGATTTATAAATCCTCAAATTCCCAGAGTAGCAAATTTCCAAATTTTCGAATTCTTATAAATACGATATACTACGAAAAGTACAAATGCAATTTAAAAAATGTCCACCACGTCGCGAGGATTCAAAATATCTACAAAGTATTATATTTTCCCGAGCTTTGGTCTGCCCGCGCGTCAGAAATAATTCACGCGAAACAACGGGAATCATAAATCTTTCGTACGCCGGGGATTACCTTTCTCGCACACGTATCCAGCGATGGTGATCCCGAGGCCGTAAATGTCCTTCTTAAGCTCGACGGTGAACCGTTCCATTTCTGGCAGTGAATTAACATCAATGGTGTCCATAGTGAGCACCGGAAGCTCCGGGATCTGCACCGGAACCGTCGGTATCACTGGCATCGCTCCAATTGGCATTGGATTGCGTACTACGTCCATGATGAGACCTGGTCTTGCCTACCGAACAACCGTCCTTTCGAGATAATGCTTCGAGGACAATAACGTCGAATGATATGCAAATGCGAGTTGCTCGAAGAATCAACGGGAAGGAGACGCTGATAATACAGAGAGCACAGTTGCAAAGTTGGAAGTTTTAAATCGTAACTTTAAAATTCCGCAGCAATTCGTTTGAAGATACAAATTTGATATATCGTACTTTCTTCCTCGTTTCAAGGCGAAAATTCCGAGAAAAATATTGGAAGAGGATTTTGGTGCAAGGTTTACGAGTTTCGGTAAGCGGACTTGTCTACTATAGAATAAAGTCAGGAAGAGGAAATGTGTCTTGCCTATGTAGACTTTAATCCTTTCGATATTATAAACATTGAAGAACTGATTTTCATAAATTATCAAAGTATGTTATTCTTTTGTTCAATATTTTTATAAGGAAATATTAAAACTGGAGAACTATCGGAGGATAAATATCTTTGCAAAATGTAATATTCATGGGAAATATGCTTTCATGGGTTGCACCGAAAGATGGTGCCTAATTATTGATTTTCGTTTCGAGATTTATCAGGGAATTAATATCTTTGTACACTCGGTACACACAGGACGCATGCATCACTGGGTTGAGCTAAAAAATGGTACCTGTTATGAAGAATACAATGGACTAAAAGCGGAACAAAGGGATATGAGATGAGGACGACGAAATATCATAATATACGGTCGATTCACGTCGGTTGGACCAAAAAATGGTATCCGCGACGAAGGACATGGCAAAATGATAGCGGAATAAAGGGACATAAGACCAAGAGCAACGAAATTCGTTACCCAGATCAGAAAATGGCACCTCTGACGAAAGATAGAGGAATGCTAGCGGAACCAAGGGACCTAAGGCCAAGGACGACGAAATTCAATGGCCAGACCAAAAAATGGCACCTCTTATGAAGAACACAGCGAAATGACAGCGAAACTAAGGGCCTAGAGACTAATGACAACGAAATGTCATAAGATTCGGCCGACTGACATCGATTGGGCCAAAAAATGGTACCCATGGCAAAGGACACAACGAAATCACAGCGGAACAAAGCAGTATAAGACCAAGAGCAACGAAATTCGTTGGCTAGACCAAAAAATGGCACCTCTGATGAAGGACACAGCGAAATGGCAGCGAAACCAAGGGCTTAGAGACTAATGACAACGAAATGTCATAAGATTCGGCCGATTGACGTCGGTTGGGCTAAAAGATGGTACCCACGACGGGGGATACAGAGGAATGATAGCGGAACCAAGGGGCCAGAGGCCGAGGGCAACAAGATTTATTAGTCAGACTTAAAAATGGTACCTCTGGCGAAGGTCACAACGAAATGACAGCGGAACCAAGGAACAAGAGACCAAGGACCACGAAATGTCATAAGATTCGACCGACTGACATCGATTGGGCCAAGAAAATGGTACCCATGGCAAAGGACACAACGAAATCACAGCGGAACAAAGGAATATAAGACCAAGAGCAAGGAAATTCGTTGACTAGACGAAAAAATAGCACCTCTGATGAAGGACGCAGCGAAATGACAGCGAAACCAAGGGCCTAGAGACTAATGACAACGAAATGTCACAAGATTCGGCCGATTGACGTCAGTTGGACCAAAAGATGGTACTCACGACGGGGGATACAGAGAAATGATAGAGGAACAAAGGGACCAGAGGTCAATGACATGGAAATGCATCACTTGGACCAAAAAATGGCATCCCTGACAAAAGACACAAATAAATGATAGCGAAACCAAAGAACTGAAAGTCACTGACGTCGAAATTCGTCGCTCGGACCAAAAAATGGCACCCGTGACGAAGGACACAATGGAATGATAGTGGAACCAAGGAGCAAGAGAACAAGGACGTCGAAATATCAAAAGATTCGACCGACTCACGTGCATCTCGACGTCGGATTCCTGAGAGTACATGTAGCCATTGTCGTACGCGTTGTCCGGCTGCACGTGGCGCATGCTGTGCGTCTCCGGCACGCCGTGCACCAGGTGGCGGTCCAGCTCGTCGGGGTCACCCAGAATCTTCGTCGGTACGATCGGAGCGTGGCTGCCGAGTGCCTGAAAACGCCACGTTCGATTGGAATCTCTGGCCCGAATCTGGGATTGGGGACAATTCCAGTCATTCGAATATATTTCATCAACGAATCTTGCGTTTCTTTCTGGAAGGGTCATGTCACATGGGGTTCTCGCACAGGGTGATTGTGGGGTTCTTATATAGGGTGTATATGTCCTTGAACTGGAAATGGTTGGTGAACTGTCTCGTGAAGAATATTAAAGTTGTCGAAAGAATTTAATTTGAAAAATTGTATGATACAGAGAGGGGTAGATTAGGTTGTTAATAAGTTTTGTATAGTTATAGTGATGCGAGAGATAGTGAATTTTTTAAATGAAATTTTGTGGCTTTTGGTTCATAATATTAATTCATTTTGTTTATCATTGGCTACAGTGAAATTAAATGTCAGTGAAATGGAATGAAATGCAAGTGTATTGTATAGCTGTGCTATTTTGTATAGTAATTCAGAAATTATTTAAACTAATTTCTTTATATTTTTGGAAATTTTCATTCGTGGAATAATTAAAATGAATTATTTTTTTTAACACTAGAATTACTATAACATGTATCTATGTATATTAATTGTGAACTAATATTATACTTAACTATACTATACACAGATAATAATAATTAAAGTGGTATGTGGGATATTTATACTGAATTTTTTTTTTTTAATACTAGGATTACTGTACCATGTATCTATGTATAAATAGTGAATTGATATTATACATAAATATACTATACACAGATAATAATTGAAGTGATATGTACAATCATATTTTTATTCGAATAAAAATCAACGTTAATTTTGTTAAAAGCACCTGAAAACTCTCAGTAATTTCAAAAATGGACACGAGATCAATCATTTTAATTGCTTTTCTGTTTTTAGTATTAATGAAATTTCTTTTCATGAACAGGATTACTGAGGTATGCTCAATCGTATAGATGATGTAGAACGAGAGTACTTACACTGCACAAGAGTAACCAGAAATAGGTTAGATTTGACTATGATAAAAGGTATGATAAAAGGGTTCAGTGAAAAGAGCTTAGAATTCAATGAAAGAAATGAAGTAATAGGATAGTGAAAAGGTGGAATATCATGAACCAAGACATTTGTTTAAAACATCCAATGAACTAATAATTTTTGGACCCCTTTATACTAATAATATTTAATACGAAATAACAAAATATATTTTGATATAAAAATAAAAATTTTTAAATGCAAAAAGAAAATGCAAAAGGAAATATTTTTACACTATTCTTCACTTTGATAACTGCAATCAGACAAGAAATGCAACTCCAATCCAATGAATAATGAAAGAGTAAAATAATTAATTGTAAATATACAATTTCAATTTAAAATATAAAAAGATAATTAAAAAATATTGATATTATTTTTACAAGAGGACCAATTACATATTATATTTTATTTATAATTCACGATGTGGTTTTCCAAGTTTATAAGCTTCATATACAAGGTGTCTCAGCAATATTAATACAACCGGCAGGTGGGTGATTCTACGTGAAAAATCAAATCGAAGATAAGGAATAAAATTTTTTCATTGGAAGCTTCGTTATCGAGAAAATCGAATTTGAATATTCACTGAGTGCGCGTGGACTTAACCTCAACTGATTGTTAGATGGGCGGAGCATCGGTATATCAGCGTTCTCAGTGAATATTCAAAATCGATTTCCTCGATAACGAAGCTTCGAATGAAAAAATTTTATTCTTCATTTTCGATTTGCTTTTTCACGCAGAATTACCCCCTCTTCTGGTTTACCCCAGATGTCGATGTACTGGCGGCTATCCATCTAATTGTAAGTCAAAGTTAAGTGCACGCGTTCTCGGTAAATATTTGAAATCGATTTTCTCGATAACGAAGCTTCGAATGAAAAAATTTTATTCTTTATTTTCGATTTGTTTTTTCACGTAGAATCACCCGCTTCACGGTTGTACTACCGTTGCTGGGACAACCCGTATAGCTACAGTAATGGAATCGTTGTTCGTTCGATTAACAGCTAAAAGATCGAGAGGAACTTTTTGCAATCAAGTAAATTCCAGTGACATCGTGAATACGTTGTATCGCAAGAAGTAAATAGGTGATATAGCTGCTGTGAAAACGAGGAAAGTCGAACGACTGGAGTGCTTTTAGCTTAGTAATGCCTGCGAGAACTACAAGACGATCAATTATGACAGTATTTACTGTGCAAACAGTCCGATCCAATGATTTAATGAAAACGCTCTGCTACCATTCAATTAAAGAGAATTTCCATCGAATCGATTCGTTCAATTTTTCAACTAGCAGCAAGAACCTCAATTAAGAAAATTAAACGAAAGCACTGCGAAAAAAGCAGTAAATTCTTTCGTTAATAAATACTAGAAGAAGGATATAATTTCTTCCTCGAAATTCGAAAGACTCGTTTAAAATTTTCCTCACATTTTCATGGATAAATTAGATTGTAATTTTAGAAATTAATTTTAACAATGAATTAAAAATTAAAAATTTATCGACTCATTTGGGAAAAATATATATGAAGCACGAATCGAAATAGGTTTCAAATCTCCTAATCCAAAAGCTTTTAAAAATTCGAATTTTTAAATTTATAAATTTTCAAAATTCCTAATTTTCAAATCAAAGCTTCGAACGTTTTTAATTTCCAAAGTTTTGAAGCATCGAAGCTTCAATAATTTCCAAAATTTTGGGACCACTAGCTTTTGAAATTCGAGAAATGCCAAGCCTCGAATCTTAAAAATTAATCATTCCCAGGTTTGGATATTAATAATTCTGAAATTTTCCGCACTTCTAATCCCCAGGCTTGCAGTTTCCAAGCTTCCAATTTTCAAACACCTAAATCCCGAAATCCTCGGATCTCCAAATTTCCAATCGCCCCAAACTCCCTGACGTCGAAACATTCAAATTTCCGAGCTCCCGATACGGATTCCACGATATTAAAAATATGGAAAAAAGGGTGAAAAAGGTGAAAAAAAGAGGGAAAAAGAGAGGGAAAAAATTGGAATACAATACCTGGTAATCCGGCGACGTTGGTTCCACAGGTCGCGCGACAACGAGCCGCACATGTGTGCCGGATTGTCGCAGAACTGCCGCAACCTGTTCACTTCCCATTCCCCGCAGATTGACATCTCCGATTTGCAATATATGGTCCCCGCTTTGCAGCCGATTATCCTGCAATTCGTGGCGCAGACGAACCGTGTTTAATTCGCGAATCGATCATGGTTAAATGTCCCTGCTTCGTTTATTTTATATTGTTCCCTCTGTGTCCACCGTATCCTGTTTTCTCACAGGGTATTTCGATGCCGGGATTTGGCACTTGCAAGTTCCATGCTTTCCGCTAACTCGATTTCCCGTCGTGTCGACAATAGGGTATGGAACTGTCGGGAATCATGGCGGGGGAAGAGCTTAAGCTAACCGGAAGTCATCCAGTTCACGTACAATTACTCATTGATTTAACCCTAAATCTACCGCGGTCAAATAGCCGGTGAATGAGAACGAAGATAAACTACGAGGGAATGGAACAATCAGAGATATTGGAAAGTTTATTAGGTATAAGAGAAGAAAAATCGCGGAATTTCTAATGAAAATTTTAAAAACCATTCGTTATTAAAATTTTAAATAGTATAATAGGGTTATTGTTAATACGGAAAGGTAGAATTTCAAAATTAATTTCGAGGTTTCTAATTGATAAATTACGTATATATAAAAAAATGAAATAGTTTGAGACATTGGAAAATTAATTAGGTATATGGGAAAAAAAATTGCGGAATTTTTAATGAAAATTTAAAAAACTATTCATTATGCAAATTTTAAAAATTATGATAGGGTTATTGTTAATACGAAAAGGTAGAATTTCAAAATTAATTTCGAGATTTCTAAGTGATAAATTACGTATATATAAAATAAGATACCTAATTAAATTACGTATTCCAAGATTTTAGAAATACTCCATGTCTTTCTGTCATCACAGAGTTTAAATATAACTAAAATACTAAGCCAAAAAATAAATAAATAAATAGAAATAAAATAAAATAAAAAATCCACAAAAAAGAATATTTTGCAAGAAAAATACCGATTAAAAAGATTCGTGTGCAAAATTTAATTTTGCAGAAATGGAAAAAATCATTACCGTGTTCGCGAAATTTGAATAAATTTTCGGTTAAATAAATTTTTTAAATGCATCGTTTTACAGACTACATCGCTAGTAAAAAAATATGTAAAACGAGAAAAATTCACAAAATAATAATAAACAAATAAATTAATTAATAAATTAAAAATGAAGCAATAAAAGCTTAATGCTAAGAGAAAAGTATGAAAATCGTCAACAGGGTTAATATCAAATAAGTAATAATTAAAAAGGAAAATTGGAATGTTTATGGAAAATTTAATAAACTCACTCGATCGGCGACACCTCCCGGAAGTATCGTCTTGACGACAACACCGGTGCTTCGTCCACCGACGATTCCGAATCCAAGACCGCTGCCATCGTTGATCAGATTTATAACTTCAACTTGAGCCCATTCCGTGTTCAGCTGCAACAGAACAAACACATAAATTTTAGCTGACGTTCCTGCCCGATCCGCCATTCTTCAGGCGCTTATCTTATCCTAAGGCAACGAGAAATCATTCAAAAGGGAAGGATCACACGGTAAAAGAAAACGATATATCGATATCAAACTCGCGATAGAAATCTGCGCGAGTGATACTCCGATGCTCGGCTCTTTTATTGCCAACTGGTCGGTATCTTCATCCCATTTCTTTCCCTTTAGACTATGATCTAAATATTTTTCTACGGGTGAATGCAGCAAAATATCGGGATTAAATTGTATTCCAAATATTTTAAATCTTAAGAAAATAAATAGTACAATTTTTCTCTGCGAAAATCGGTATTTCCTCCCTCACGAATTTATTTCTGGAATAAGTATTAATATAAAATTAATATTTCGTAGGCATATCAAAATGACCAAGATTTTTACTCATAACACGTGTTTAAAGCTGATAATAGAATTCGGAATGAAAATTATGATTTTATAAATTTCTTAAAATTTTTTAAAATATTTTTCAATATTTTTTAAATATTTTGTGTGTTTAAATTCGATAATGTTTTGTGGTTTATGGTATTTCTATGTTATTATTTTGTTTTTTTTTGAGTGAGTGGAGTTAAAATTCTCTGAATTCGATAATTAGCGCTGGAGACTTGGAATTTGAAGTAATTAGGAGCTGTCTGTTCGGAAAATTCAGAATTTGGAAACTGAGATTAGGAGTTAAGCTAGGAATTCGGAATGTGAGACTAAAAACTGTAAACGAGGCAGCTCGAAGTTTAGAATTTAGAATTTAGAACCTGAAATTGGGGGTCTGGGACTAGACGCTGGGAATGTGGAACCAGGACTTAAGAATTTCAGATCTGGTATTCGGAATCTGAAACTTGAAACCTGGAATCTCTGCTACGAAACAAGTATTCCGAAGGTGAAACAAAAAAGTCTGGTATCACGAGTTCCAATCTTCTCCAAATTTATTAACCCTCTGTGATCAGAATTCCGTTTCCTCTTAAATAAAGAACCTTGCATTTGATACTTAATTTTTATCGTAATCAAAAATAAAAAGATGTTTAATACAATTAAATCACAAATTTTTCACTTTCAATCTTATCTACACTTTTTAATTCTGGATAATCAGAATTTTCTCTGCTTTGTAGTGAAAGAATTACAGATGTATTACAGATTTTCACCTAAATATAAAATTACAAATTTGAAATAATTATTTACGAATTACAAGAAAAATAATTTTGTATTAAATTCCAAGCTTCGAATTTTGAACTTCAAACTTGTAAAACAGGAATACCTTTACATAATCAAAATTCTGTTCATTTTTAAAATATTTTCATCGAAATATAAAATTAAAGATTCGAAATAATTATCTACGAATCATAAGAAAAATTATTTTTATTAAATTCCAAGCTTCGAATTTCGAATTTCAAACTTCTATAAAGGGAATATCTATACATAATCAAAATTCAGTTCATTCTTAAATTAATTTTAAAAATCTACTAGTAAAAAAAATTATTTTCATTAAATTCCAGAGTTCCAATTTCGATTTTCAAACTTCTCCAAATGCAATACCTCTAGACAATAAAAATTCTGTTCCTTTTTAAGATAAACTACATACTTTCACCTAAATCTAAAATTAAAGATTTGAAATAATTATTCATTAATAACAAAGAAATTATTTTTTCTAAATTCCAGAGTTCCAATTTCTAATTTCAAATTTTTCCAAATACAATACCTTTACATAATCAAAATTCTGTTCACTCGTAACACTTTAGAAAACCATTACTATCGATCACTCCAGAATAAAAACTTTAAGCAGCATAATTCTCTCCAGAAAAGGGTTAAAAATACCAAACCTGAAGCACCGAATTTCAATTTACTCCACGTAAATCCCGTTTTCATTAGAGATAAGCATAATAGATCGTTTCGCCGCGGCATAATGGTGCATTCACAATACTCAGGAGCGGAAGAACAAGCGATTAAAATAAAATTAAAAGGCGAATCGAACACCTGTGCATACAGCGCGTGCATTTGTTGACACTGAAATGGCGGAATCTCGTTGTAATCGGAATAATACCCCGCGATATCAATTTTAACGCGTATTCCGTAGCTATTCCAGCACGGGGACGATGAAACAGGGAACGAAACGCAGTAATGGGATTTCATAAACGAACGTTTAACGCGTGCGTTGTATAAAGGCCGTATCATCCGGTCCCTGGCCGCCATCTTATAGCGTTTATCCGCGGTTTTAAAATGAACCGAGCGTCGCCGTTTTTCATCAGGGTCCGAATAATTTTACAAAGCACATGCCACGGTATGCTCGTAATTGTCCATTCGCTGGACCGTGGCAATTAAAACAAGATAAAGAGCGAATCTTCGTTCGCCTCTCTGCCTAACCCCTAGCTCTGCCAGGGCTCGGCCATGCCGAAGCGAGTTCGCAACGATTTCAGACCGATCCCAGCTTCCACCCATATGTCTGAACGAGTCGAAACGATCCAGGTGACAGCCAATAAGTTTTTATTATCGAACATTGTTGGCATCGTTATCGAAGTAATATTAATAAAAATATTGGAAAGGCTATGGGAGACAGCGGGGAACAAACGGGGACATTATTTCACCATTTGCTCGAGAAATGTGCCTTCAAATTGTAATACCTGCTATTTTCATCAAGACTTTCTACATTTTCCAGTTACTTCAAAGGAAGAATTGTTGTAAAATGGTATTAATTGCAGACTCGAAAGAGTAATTACTGCGGTGATGGTTAACATAAATTTTGAATATATATGTGTAGAATTGGGATGAGTACGGCCCTGAAAAAATGTCAAGAGTGTTTGGGTTTAGAAACCTTAAAAAATTCCAAAATACACAAAAATCGTTTTTCCACGTAGTATCAAAAATCCTTTTTACTTCCCTTTTTTTTATTTTTAATTATACTTTAATTCGCGTTAATCCTGTTGAGGATTTTGACAGTTTTCGTACTCAGTGTTTGTGATTTTCCTTTTATTTTATGGGTGGATAGTGTTATGTGGCCGTTTCTCGTTTTGCATATCTTTTACTGTATGTATGGAGGTGGTCTGTAATGTAGGAGATGTGTAATACAGAGGATGTTTTGACGTCAGAGAAAGGATTTGGATTTTTATTTTCCTCTTTGTCCTTTTGTTGCAAGTATCTGTTGGATAGATATATTTTTCCGGTTATTTGGTTGAAATTTTTATACCTGGTATTTTCACGGGGATTCTTGTGGATTCTGTGTTGATTTAAAAGAAACAAAAATTATTTTAGAAATAGTGGTGATTGATGAAATTTCGAAGATTTATTATAATAATATTGTCATAAATAAATGAAATAATTATTTGACATTTTGAGATTTGTGTCTTTAAATTATGATTAATATATTTATCAAAAGGATTTGTTGAATAAAATAATTCTTGTTTGAGATTTGTGATTTTAAATTCTGATGCTTAATTTGTATTTTGAAACTATGTTAAAAAAAAGAATTAGTATGAAAACGTTCACCAAATGTGTAGGAATAAATGAGAAATACCATTGTATTTTTGAATTTCATATGAAAATTATATTTTTAAATTGTCATTGATATTCTTTAAATTTTGGATTTTGAAATTATTCTAAAAAAAAAGGAGCGATTAGAAAAATAATATTCGCAAAGAATAGAAATTTTGTTATGTAATACCAACTTAAAAATAAATGAAAAATATTATTTCATCTTCTGTTCTATATCTTTTATTTTCCATTTTACTCTATATTTTTATCGAAAATATTTCGAATCGCATTGCGAGTAAATTTTATATCGGAAAAGTGGGAGAATTTTGAAGGTTTGAAAAATCGAAAAATAAAATTTGAAGAATTATTAGAAGTGACGCAAAAGTTGAAATTAGGGTTGCATGGCTTTTCAAAGAAATGTCACTGCTTCCTCTCTCTCTTTCAATTTTATTGCCTCGGGTATGTGCTATCCCGACAGATAACAAGATGCGTTAAAGTTGCAAAGAAAAATGTAAAAAGAGGCTTGATTCACTGTCGTCACCGAGGAAATTCGTGGCCCCGGGCCATCCTGAAACTTTCCATCGATCGACGACACCTGTGTCTGTTTGCTACACGTACACGGAATACACTGAAATACACTGCCTTCTGGAAAACAGGCAATGCTATCCATTGTGCAACAGTCTGGATGTGAATTTTCCAAGGATATTCAAAATTCTAATTTCTCTAAAAAAAAACTGTATATTTTCTATCAAATATTTCTTTCCTGCCATATTTTATATTTTTCTTCTATATTTTTATACACATGACTAATTGTTTTTATCTGAACTTAATTCGATAATAATTAAATATTATTTAATTAATAATTATTTTAACGACAAATAATTATTATTAAAAATAATAATAGAAAAAATACAGAATAAATATGCAAAAATACAGAATTCTTCCCTTTCCCAGATTTTTTGCTTAATAGGAAAAAATAAAATATTCCTATGCAGATGGATATATTCGTTTCGTTTAATCACAAAATAGTTGTATAAAATAGTAATAACAAAATAATTTAATAAAAAATAAAAAATTGTTATGCAAATGAATTTTCTTCCATTTAAAAATATTTTCTTAATACCTTTCCTATTTTTATGTTTATTAATCCTAATTAATAAATTTTAAAAATGAGCCTAGGAAATCTGAGAAATTTTTATGCGGAAGATTTCTCTTTTCTCCGATATTTTTCTTTCTCTGTATTTTCTCTACTCTTACGTTTGTCTATCCCCGTTATCTATGCCCCATTTCTAAGTTATCTAAGAACCCTTGCCAGGTCCATTGGCTCAGCGGTTGTCTTCCAGTTTTTATCCGAAAAATAAGTCGGGAAATGAAAGGAAACCGAGACTCGTTGAACTTAAAAATTTGAATTTCCTTTCACATTTTCTCCAGGCGATTTACCAAGTTGAAGTTAGTCGACGGAATCGATATCTGCACGCGTGTGCCGGGTCGTATTTTCAATACACGGTGCTTCGAGTCTCCTACGAATCGTGTTAATATCGCAATTAACGTGATGAAGTTTTCTAATTATCGCTTGGGCTAGCAACGAGGTAAGAAGGAAGGAGATCACAAGAACGAGGGATATGGGTCAATAGTTCTCGTTAGAACGAAAAAAAAATACAGAAAAGGGAGAACAAGAGAATAGGAGAATGAAGAGAAGGGTAGTCTTTGAAAATTCGCATTGTTTCTCTTCTAGCATCCCTGTTTCTTCTGCTCGAGAAAAAATATCCAAGTTTAGCCAACAGTTTGCCTGGAAATATCGCTACGTTACAATTCCCAAATTTATGTATATATAAAATATTAATTACACGTCTTTTATTTATTTTATATCACATCATTACTTTATTTTTATTTTCTCCATTTAAAAGCATGTTGAACATACAGCAGTATCATCGATCCATTGCGAATTAAATTAGATTCCAATTACAAGAATTCCAATTACAAAATTAAAAAGAAATTCGAATTAATTATTCCATTGCTAATTAAATAAAATTAAAAATTCCACTGCAAAATTCGTTATTGTTTCTATCTCTGATTGTAAGTCCTATTTTTAAAACAGTATAATAACAACTATGAAGAAAAATATATAGACAGAGGTATAATAAAAATTACGTGAAACGTAAGTAAAAGACGATAAATAAAATATTAATTAAATTACACAATATAAAATATCGTAGATATATATACGATCATTTGTCAAAGCAACCGTATTTCCTTAAATTCAAAACAATTTTTAAATATCTAGGAAAATAAAGAAACATATTTTTTAATATACAATGAAAAATTAATATGCTTCGTCCATTTTAATTTTAAATTAATAAAATTCAAATTATTCCCAGAATTGGAGAACTATTTTCAAACAAACGAAAGAATGTTCCAGAATAATTAGAGTTAAATAAGCAAAAGAAAAAGGACCAAAAATTTTCATTACATAAACAAATAAATTATTTCCCATGCAAGAAATTGTTAATTAAAATTTATTTGTCAAAGTAACCGTGTTACTTTAAATTCAAAACAATTTTTAAACATCTGGAAAAATAAAGAAACATACTTTTTAATATATAAGAAAAAATTAATATGCTTCGTCCATTTTAATTTTAGATTAATAAAATTCAAATTATTCCCAGAATTGGAGAACTATTTTTAAACAAACGTAGCAGTGTCCCAGAATGATTCCAAAGAGTTAAATAACCTAACCAAAAATTTTTATTACATAAACAAGTAAATCATTTCCCAATGCAAGAAATTGTTCGATAAAATTGATCGAATTTTAAATTTCGAATTAAAAATTTCTTTTACGTTCCTACCCTTCCAAGATCCACGAAATCCACAAAAGGAGCTCAGATTTTCAGCATCCCCATGAACGTAATAATTTTTCCTCTCTTTCATTTTCCTCTTTTCCCTCATATCGCCTGTAAATTTTTCTCTCTCCACCACTTTCATTACAGGAGAGAAATTATAACAGAGATATTACGGAGCACAACAGGGTCTTCTTATTTTCGTTGAACTTTCACGAAGGTACGCGCTGCAACCCCTATTAATCAATTTAAAAGAAAGAAGCCTCGTTTCATCCTAATTTATCAGCCTTATTTCATCGAGGCGAGGCAATTACGAGGAATCTGAAATTTCGATACTTCCATCGTCCTTATTATCATTCGCGGTTTCTCTGACCGAGACGGAGCTATTCATTGTTTAAACAATCTCGAGTGACTTAAACGGCAGAGGAGTCCACTCGTCGGGGCAACAATGGCGGCTCGAAACCCTGTTACGGAGGAGGCCCTTAAAGTTTCGATAGATTGCTTCCCCGAGAGGAAGAATTATTTTTTCTCTTCGTCTTCCGCTTGAGAGACGGTTCCTCTGGCGATCGACTTTATCAAAGTGAGTTAAACATCGGGTAATATAGCCAGAGGCCAAGCAGCCTGTACTGATAATAAAATTTCTTTCGAAACGACGTTGTACTTTCCTTTATCGCGAAACTTTAAAGCGGAAAAATCAATGGAAAAGCACAGCCAGGGTTGATGGAATCGACGGGGCGGTTATCTGAAATGTTTGCCGAGTTGTAAAATGAAATATCGTTCCTAGGGGCAATAGCGTCTCAGGGTTCTGCGAATTCAAGTATAAATTCGAATTTTCTTTCGACGACGAATCGTGGTTTTTCGTGGGTGCAGGTGACATCCGAGTGTCCCCTCAAAGGGGTTGTTTAATTACGTTCCAGTTTCTGTTCGAACTATCCAATCTGAAATTTTAACTCTGGGTATTGAAGTCTAGAACTTCTACACTTGCGAACCTTAAATTTTTCAATTTACAGTGCAAATTTGAAATTTTAAGTTTTACCTAACAACTTCCAAATTTTATTTTCGAATTTAATATTTTATATTTTAATTTTTAATCCTAGAATCTCGATCGTGGGAATCTGGAGCTCCTCGATTTGTAAACCTTAAATTTTTCAGTTTAGAGTACAAATTTGAAATTTTAAGTTTCACCTTCATTTTCGAATTTAATATTTTATATTTTAATTTTTAATCCTAGAATCGTGATCGTGGGAATCTAGAACTCCTCGATTTGCAAACCTTAAATTTTTCAGTTTAGAGTACAAATTTGAAATTTTAAGTTTCACCTAACAACTTCCAAATTTGATTTTCAAATTTAATATTTTATATTTCGATTTTTAATCCTCGAACTTCGTTGGCTTTGAAAAAGTAGCTTCAACTTTCGATTATTTTTTAATTTCTAGCTCCAATTACACTGTTCAAAATATTTTTAATTTCGCTCGAATTTTGAAAATAAAGAGTAGACAGTGTCTCTTGTAATGAAGAAACCGTACCCAGTGAAATTTTAAATTTCTAGTTCTGAATTCCCATGATTCTCGCGTAATTTAATAACGAATACGACCTGGAGTAATAATCTCCTAATAAAGGACAATGATGGAGAAACTGAACGCGCTTGTTACGATGATTAAAAATCATTTCGGAGTACGTCGTGGCATATTTTGAAAGAGGTGATAGCGAACTACGAGGAAGGAATATCCAACGATTAATCCCGAATCGAGGAGTTAATTACTTGTGACACCGATAGCGAAGTAGCTCGAAAGAAACCGATAATTTCTGGCGAGTCAAGTGGGTTTCCCTTTGAGACGATAATTGAATGAATTTCGTAACGTTGCGACATCGTTAATCGCCATGGACAAGCTCTGTAAACATGAAATGTTTAGAACGCGGCGAAATTGCTGAAAATTACAGGGTTACGTTGATCAGTACGGCAATTATACCGTCAAACAGGTCGGCAAATGTTTAGGTTACCATGTTACGAAATTTCTGAAAATTACATGCGGACGTTAATTAACGCGGTAATTACTACGTCAAACTGGTCGATTATAATTTTCTCTGCGATCGATGGAAATAAGGAGACGTAGAATGTGAGTTATTGGTAATTACGAACGTAATTAATTCGGATTGCTTAATCGTTGGTGATAATAAGAGCAGCTGAGTAGAGGCTATTACGATGAAAAATGTAATTTCTTTTTTTAATTATTCATATTCTGTCGAGTATTTTAAATGGGAGAAAATTAATATTAAATATCAGGGAAAATCAGTGGGATATTAAATGTGATTGGTATTTATGTAAATTTATATTTTTCTGAGATAGAATATGTATTTTTATATTCTATTTCATCCGTTAAATTTTTAATTATTTTAATTTTTCATTTAAATAAGAATTTTGGAAATTTGGAGGTTTTGGATTATAGGATTGTAGGATACTAGGATTTTAGAATTATAGAATTTTAGAGTCTCTAAATTTCTAAATTTAAGGATTTTAGGAATTTAGGATTGAAAGATTGAAAGATTTTAGAATTTTAGAATTTTAGTGTCCGAATTTCCAAATTAATGGATTTTAAAAATTTAGGATAGAAAAATTTCAGAATTATAGACTTTCAGAGTCTCCAGAGCTTTCGAATTTCTAAATTTATGGATTTTAGGAAATTAGGATTGAAAAATTTTAGAATTTCAGGAATTTAATATAGAAAAATTTCAGAATAATAAAATTTCTAAATTTAAGAATTTCAAGAATTCAAAATAGAAAAATTTCAGAATTTTAGAATTTCGAAGTCCGAATTTCTAAATTCAAGGATTTTAGGAAATTAGGACAGAAAAATTACGGAATTATAGAATTTCCTGACGAGTTAATCCGCCCTGCACCTCTCCCAACGTCCAGTTTCTCTTCACCCCCATCTAAGCTTCAAAATTATCTCTACCCTAAAACCAACCAAAGAACATCGACTCATAAATAGTTAAAAATACCATATTCCTATCGAGTTTGGAAACAATGAGAGAAACTCTCATCTCGAATGAACCTCAAAAAATCCCACCCCCATAATTCCCTCGCACCCCTGCAATCGCGGCAACGTGAAAATTGATCTCGATTCAAGCAAACGCCGATGATGCAGGCAAAACGAAACAGCCCAGCTCGATTAACGGCATTTAACTTTCATAATAGGCGAAACACGATTTACGCTTTGGAAGCCGGGGGAAAATAGAAACGAGGCTGGTTTCCAGCGATCGACAGCTAGGACAAAACGATTTGCAAACACGCGTGACACGCGCGAATCAACGTTTCGATGAAATTGACAGTGTCCCGCGGTGCGATGGTCCAGTTAATATTCAAAACGTCGCTCGAATCGTTGGAAATCATAATGGCCGTGATATTTCGGCCACTTTCGAGCGAATCGGCACCCCCGAGGGAGGAATTGCTCTTTCATATCGACGATTTCGTTCCTTACGCCACGGACAGTTCCAGCTCTCATTACCGGAGAAGAGGGTGGGAAAAAAGAGAATTTTTACGAGCCAGTGGCTTATTGCTTCTACCTTCATCCCTCTTTGCAGGTCTAAGGAATTCACGCGCGATCGATTTCTTGTTGCCTCCCTCGGGACCCGGTCTTCGGGGTGGTATTCGAGTGATAGCGGTGTGGACGGAACTGTTTTGTTTGACTTGCTGATTTTCCTCATGAAAGATTGCATTTTCTTTCATTTTTATCAGCCTCCAACGAAAATCATTCATACTTCGAAGAAACCATGTGTAGTAGGTGAGTTTTCATTGGAGAGAATGAAATTTCGTATTTGCAAAGTTAATAATTAATTACAGTTAATTTAAGATGATATAAATATATTACTAGATAGTAATATGTAAATATAACTAGAAAGTAATATATCAAATGTCGAATATGAAATATAAAATTTAAAATAAAAGATATAGAATATAAAATATAAAATATAGAATATTAATCCTTTGCACTCGACGATTTTTTGGCTAAAGATGTATACGAGTTGAAAAATTTTCTGCTATAAGGCTGATGATATTTCTCTAGCAGTAAACAAAAAATCGTATAATAATTAACAGGTAGAATTATTTAATTTCGACACCTCGCACACTGTTACGTTATCTTCAACTTGATATATTAATTAATATCGAGCTTTGAAATTACATCAAATAGTGACTGGAGAGCGCCTCCCGAGTGCAAAGGATTTAAATATCTATTTTTTATATTTAAAATATAGAATATCAAAAATGAAATATAAAATGGAATAAAACGGTAAATACTATAAATATAACTAAATTACAATAGAAGAATGTAAATAAAATAATATAGAGTACACGAAATAAAATAATGCAAATTATTCTAAGCCATATTTTACTGTAAAAAGACAAAAATTTAAGTAAAATTTGCAAATAATTAAACTTTTAATCGCGTAACTTCTTTACTTTAATTTTCTCGTCTACTGCGATTCAAGTTTCGCCACGAGAAAGCGTAAAATTTGAGTTAATGTGTATATATACATTAATACGAGTGTCATGTATATTCCTATGCATAATACGAATGCATAACGTAGATTCTGCGTACGTGTGTAACGCACTACATTCTTGACGTACAATTCGCATTTCTAAATAATTTCTTACATGGAAAAATGTATTTTACCGACAGTACAAAGGTGTACTACTACCAACTCCTACATACTCCGACCTACTTTTTGACAACAACAAAAAGGAGGGAAAATACCGCAGAAAGTTAGAATTTTCTTTCTTTCATGTTCATGTCTTTATTCAAAAAAATAATCATAGAGTGTCCCACTTTCTGAAATCGTTCGATCTCTCCACACACGCGTTTGGAAAAATTACGATCACGAGAATTATCGTTAATGGCGTCTGTTTGTCCCAGAATAAAATGTTACACGATCCATTCAACGGATTCAAAGAACCTTTGTATTACCACGACAAAAGATAAAAGAAAAATATAACTGGAAAAAGTTACTTTAAAAAATTCAGTCGTCGATAAAATTTTATTTGTTTAATTTATTTTTCCCTACTTTAATTTTCATGGAAAAATTTATTATACGAATTGATGGATTCGTGACACGTTGAAGCAATTTTAAACAAATTCTGATAGAATACATTAACAATAATGTTAGACAAATTTTTGTTTAGAATTGTTATAGAATTTAGATGATCAGTGAATAGATGAATTTAATGGCTATAGTACTGTATAGATGGCTGCATGAAATATTGTATTCATTGTTAATAGTGATTTTAACACTAGAATTACCAACCCAGTGAAAATGACCGGTCCCAGAATTTTCCTTTTTGCAATCACCGAACACATGCACCTGCTTTAAGAATAAAATTGGTATCAACTCGTATTAAGAAAGAACTGTAATCAATATATTCATTCATATTCATCGTGCCGCTGAAATTACTATAATCTGTGCACGTTATAGTTAGGTACCGATTAAAGATCGGTAGTTCTAGTGTTAACCCTTTGCACTCGACGATTTTTTCGTTACAGGAAGAAAATAACTTAGACTTATTGCCATAAAGTCGACGATAATTTTAAAACGATATATAAGAAATCGTATAGAAATTAAGACGTAGAATTATTTTACTTTGATGTTCCACGTATCGTTAGGTAATTGTAAATTTGATATATTAATTAATATCTATCGTTGGAATTTGATTAAATGGTGACTGAGAGGCGCCTCTCAAGTGCAAAGGTTAAATATCTCTAGCGATAGCTGATCTATTCACTGATCAATTCTAGAATTGCAAAATTGCCAGGATTTAGATCAGTGATCAGTGAATAGAGCATTTCAATGACTATAGTACTGTATAGATGACGCGAGAATTTTTGTCCCCCATCGAGGGTATTATTTTTCAAATTCCTTCGATCACAATGTCATATAGAAACTCGTTACGAACCGATACAAAATATTCAATTGAATCTGTTCTTTTTAGATGGCGAGGAAATTGCTGAAAATAGACGAAAAATGTGATTTCAAGGGAGAGGTATTTTTTCCAGAAACGGGAGTAGTATGGTCGTTCATCGATTTATCTGATTGAACTATCGAGAGGGAAAGAATATTTTCACGAGGCTCCGCAATCATCATGTTTATAAAACCAATGTTCGGAGATTTTATAAAATTCCCTGAAATCGTCTGTATAAAAATGGATCAAATCCAGAGGAAAATTTTAAAGGATTCAATTCTGCCAGAATCTCAAAATCTAATTCAATTTGTTAGGTATAATCACTTGGAAAAAGAATAATAACGTCTAATGCTTCTAATAATAAAGAAAATTTCCTTTCTAATAACTCTATTATTATACTTTAGGTATTTAAAAATGGAATATATTTAATTATATATTTAAAAATTTCCTTTCTAATAACTCTATTATTATACTTTAGGTATTTAATAATATATTTAAAAATGGGAAAGTGTAGAACAAAATTTTTGAACTAAGTGCCTATGAATTAATAAATTTAGTTAATAAAGAAAATTAATAAATTTATTTTATTTCAATCTACTCATAAGTTAACAAGAATCGATCCAAACAAATTTTATTTACCAATTACGAATAGAATATAATTTTTAATTATATTTACTCAGGATAAACTACTATAATATATTTAGAAGTATAAATCGTGGATTGAAATTTTTTTAAATGCCTATGAATAAAATGAATAAATTTATTTTACCTTTTTATTTTAATCTACTGAAAGTAAACGATTGTGGGTTAACAGGAATCGATCCAAACAAATTTTATTTACCAATTATTAATCAAATATATCCACTAATTTTTAATTATATTTAATCAAAGTAAATTAATTGCAAAGCCTATGAATAAAATTAACATAGAACCACGCCCGACAACGAAATTTAAATAAATAAAATTATTTTATCCATAAATTAACCTTAACACCACCACTATAAAACCGAGCAAAATCACAAGTATTATATATTTTATCTGCACATTTACCAAAACCGTGCAGCTGCTTCCGACAAAATTAATGTAAACATTAATTCACATGGGAACCTCATTACGTGCACCTATTTGTCTCCACCATACCACTTTAATTATCACGGTAAATTTGTCTATTCGTAGTATATTTACCTGCGCATTACGACTCGATAATTCCACTATTAATCATCAGCATTGATCAGATCGGACGGGTCCCCTTGTATAATTTTCTCACGCAAACGAAACCGTACATGTTATCGACAGGGTGGGTAATAAGGATTAGGTAAAAGTTCGATTGCATCGGCTCCTTTTTTTCTTCCCTTTTTCAATTACCAGGCAGCGTCGAGTAAGCAGCTTGGAAATTCGACGCTATTTCGCCGGGCCTGGTAATTGAATCCGGACTTATCGGTTGGAAAAGCAACTTCCCGACGAGTTTGCTCGACTTTCTTTCGTCTAAGGGAACCTTATCAAGCAGGCAAACTACAGGGACCCGTTACGTTTCTCTATCCCCCTTTTCTCTTTTCTTTTTTTCATCGCCATTCTCCGTCCCCTTTCACCACCCCAGGAGTAAACTTCGCCTTTCGAGTTCCTACTTTCGCGATGTTTCCTTTGTCCAGCTGGAATATAATTGAAGGTAATTTCAAAACGAGAATCGCTAATACGATTTCGTCGAAAGATGACTTATATCGCCTTTGTAGCGGAAGTTCTGCTGGATTTAAGCCGGATGGACGCGATGAAAGGTGTAAAGCGGAATTTTAGTTTCCCAGACGTGCTTCCATTCGAATTCGTTGGAGCTTGATCTTTCAGATGTTTGCGAAAATACAGGAATGGATTGAAATGGCGATCGAGTCGTTAGTGAAATAAATTAGTTACACCTGACAGATCTCTGGTTTGTTATTTCTCATTGATAAATTGTTTTCGGTGAATTGTAAAGTAGGAGTATTGCTCTAAAATTTTAAATTGATATTTCAATAAGCGCGATGTCTGGAGAGATCTGTGGGAAAGGAAACTTCTGAGGCGATTTACTCGATCCACCATTTTGATTTATGAACTCTTTTTCCAGAAAGGATAGATCTCTGGTTTCCTATTTCTCATTGATAAATTGTTTTCGGTGAATTGTAAAGTAGGAATATTGCTCTAAAATTTATAATTAATATTTCGGTAAGTAAGGTAAGTGGAGGTTACCCGATCCGCCATTTTGATTTATGAACTCTTTTCCCAGAAATGTGGTTATTTATGGGAATTAGATGATACTAATATCTGAATTGTTAAAATACACGAAAGATTTATTATTATATTTCTACAATGATTAAAAAGTGTAATATTGTTTTTAGAAATTCATTGTATAGTAATTTCTGGGGGAATATTAAATGTATTATTACTAAAAAAATGTGGTGTCGCGATTAATATATAGAGTGTACGAAAGAAAAGAAAACCGAAAATAAGTAATTAATAAATAATTTGATATTTCTTCTATTTAATAAATTTATTACACCTATTAACATTTCCCTATTATTTTGGTGTCTATTTTTATCAATAAATTTGTGTTTGGGGGGTACAATAATATAAAAATTAACCCTACATGGTCGATAATAATTTTTGAGGTATAAATCAAGTATTATAATAATGTTTGACACAACTAATATATATTAGCATTTAATTAAATAGTCACAGAGTCGATACTCTTACTAAAGTGCCAAATAAATAAATAAATAAATAAATAATGTGAATAATATAAGCAAAGAAATAAATATTATATCTTCCAACGAAATTCGCGTGTTTCCCAGAAATTACCAGCTTCGAATCTAAATATTTCAATCCTTTTTAATGTCATAAACTTCGAGTAAGTGCTTCAGAATCTGTTACCTTCGAAATGCCAAAAAATGGCTGGCATAAAGTGCAAAATTAAATTTGGCCAGCGTCGAGGTTGTTATCCACGTTTAAAACTAAACTATACCCCTCCAGCTAATAGTCGCTTCAACTAATTAAGCAATTCAGCCCGTCGAGGAAGAATTCTTTCTCTTGTTTAATATTTAAAATACCAGTGTAGGCCCAATTACGGCGAAAACAAAACTACCACGTAATAAGAAGTGTAATGAGACAATCTATCGTAATTAGCGGCCATCCTCGTCGCATTCGTGCAACAACGACGGGAATCACGTGCGTTACTAGAGCAGAAAATCTCGTTTTATCCAGACAGCGTTCATATTTGCACTCTATTAAACCGAATTCCGGTTTTTGGTTTAATTTCACATGAAAAAGGAAGCATACCCGACTAAAAAAATGGCCTCAAGAACCAGCTTTATCGATCCCCGGCCAATTACTTCCGGTTTAAGCACCACTCGCGTCCGGCGAATTAGTCTTCCACGAATATGATGATTTAAACCTCCCGCTTCTACTTATTAGGAATTTTATGCAAAAAAATTTCTCTTATTCAGGAATAAATGGATTAAAAATTAATGGTGAATTAAGTGCACGATTAACGGATCGGAAATTAAGAAAAAAGGAACGTTGAATATCAATAGTTACTACAATTATTCTCTCGTGAGCATGATAATGTAAATTTCCCATTTTACTTTATTAGGGATTTTTAAAAAATTTATTTTAAACAGTAAAGTCTTTAAAAAATTATTGGAAAATTACAGGAATAATTAATTAATAAATAATTCCGATAAATAAGTATTAAGTTTCCAGCTCTACCAATAAATACGAATTTTAATGTAAGTACAGGGTGATAATGTAAATTTCCCATTTTAGTTTATTAGGGACTTTTAAAAAATTTATTTTAAATAGTAAAGTCTTTAAAAAATTATTGGAAAATTAAAGGAATAATTAATTAATAAATAATTCCGATAAATAAGTATTAAGTTTCCAGATCTACCAATAAATACGAATTTTAATGTAAGTATAGGGTGTCCTACAAAATGTATAGATACTTTGCGCGATTATAAAGACAGTATATATTTTACTGTTTAATTAAATCATCTTTGCACTTCCAGTATGTTTTCACACTTATGGTAGCACTTTAAAATATATTTACGTTTTTCAAAGTCTAGTCTAAAATCAATCATTATCTTAAATGGGTTGTACCTAGAAAAGGATTAAAGTAAATTAAAGTGTGTATACGATTTTTTTGGGACACCCTGTATTATGAAAGATGTCTTTATAATTTAATATTTATTCAGTTTCATTGTCTAAGAGAGCCCTTACTACGTACCAACTTACTGTGATTAATTTACCGAAATTAAAATTGAAAAAATTTGAGTGAACTGCTTCAAAAAATTCTCTCTCAAACAAAATAATTAACATAACACTGAAAAGTTGTTACAGCATCCATTAAAAATTCTTAAATCGACCCCTATATGTATAATTTCAAAATAAATCTACAAATATGCAAATTACGAAATTCGCCACAATAACGACAAGAAACTTCAATTTCTATTTATAATCAAATTTAATTTCGAACTCCAAAACGAAGAATATCCTGTACAATTTCTCCCACTCTCTACTCCCAGTCCAAAAAATGCTTCAAAACTCGCACAAAGCCTGAAATAAGCAACGAGGAAAAATCTTGAGACCCTTTAAAGCCCAGCTTCGCCAAACTTCATCAATCAGAACGAATACCAGAGGAACTTCGACAAATTCCCTCCTAAGACGGTCATCACGACACCATTTCCATCCAAATGGCTGAACATCTCGGCAATAACTCCATTTCCATTCTAATCGCCTTATCGGTCTTACCATAAAGCGACTGAGAAGAAACGCAGGACCAACTGGCAGCTCGTGGGAAAAGGAAACAGAAGAAGAAAGTGGAAAAAGTGGAGGAAAAAGGAGCCGAAGGTGGAAAAACACAGGCGTGGAAGATGTACCCAAATGAGGCCAATTACACGGACGATCGATCGGCGTTTTATCGCGACACGACGGATCTTTCGCGCGCCCTCGATCATTCGGGGTAGACACAAAGGAGCCAGGAAGAAGAACGACGCCTTCTCGACGTCGAGGGCCGAGCTTTCGACGACGAAACTGCAGCCAGACAGAGGCATTACATGCAGCCGGTGTTTGCCAAACCGGCGTTCGCGTGGATGATACCATTCACCACGAGAATATCGTTAACCCAGCGCTGGGGTATGCAGCGAGAGGGTTGGACAGCCTTCCACCCTTGAGGACCCTGTGTCGGTAAATATCGCGATTTTTCGGCGTACCAGGGTAAGATGAGCTGGGTGAAGAGGCTGTGGAATTAGGTTAGACCAGGATGATGGAACGATGCGATGCGTTATGGCCTGTTTCGTGGGGTGGTTCCAAGGGGTGGGTTTTTGATTGAAGACTGGTCGTAGAGTGGGTTTAGAGGGTTCGTTTGGGAATTCTTTTTTTTCGTTTGCAGTATCGGATTGGAACTCTTCGGTTCCGGGATGGGTGCTTTCGATTGCTATTATTGGCGAATCTGCCGAGTTTCGATGAATGGGGGAAAGTGAAGTGGAAAATACAGTGCGAAGTGTATAGAGGGATAACTGACGAGAGATGTTCTTAAAATTATAGGATATTCGTTTGGTTCGGTGATAAATAATAGTGAAATGGTTGTAGAAGAATTTTTTGAAAATTTTTTCCGAGAAAGCGAGGATGTTGAGTGTGGAATATATTCCAGCTGGCGATTTAATTATTCATGATGGAATATTGACAGAACTGAATATCTCCTTTCGCACTTCAAAATGATTTAAGTATCATCCAATAGGAGAAATCTTATTTTTGTATTTTGTACCTTGCAGAATGTATAATATCAATTTATTATTTTAAAATTTAAATAAACTTCTATATACTAGTATACTCTTTTATATACTTTTATATATTTTATATACTATGGTACAGTCATATACTTATGACTTATGATGAAAAAGAAAAATAATAATTTCTAAATTAGAATAGAATAATAAATAATAGTAAATAATAGTAAAATAATGGGAGAGATTTTATTTTTGCATTTTTGAGAATATTATAAATTTGGAACGAGAAATATATTTTACATGGAGACTTGTTACGTGATATTTTTAAATTTACATAAATAATATGGATTATGTATTTTAAGAAATAGCAAAGCAATAACAATGTGAGAATTTTTGCAAAAGAATTTTTGCGATTATGAATTCATGCAAAAGCTTCAATTTCGAAGTATAATGAATTCGACGAATGTATAAATAGTCAAGTGCATAAAGAGATGCGAAAGGAGCATGAGAGGAGTATGAATAAAGGGAAGAGAGCTGTTTATATTTTCCATTCACTTACGCAATTGCCTGCAGGAATTTCTATTTCACTAATCCAAGTACACTTATCGTGACAAATTCCCTGGTTAGCAAGTATAAAAAGACAGCATCCAGCCATTGAATAAATAAAACATCTTCGGCGGAGAATGATATTACGAATTAAAGAAATTGAAAGAGGAATAACTGCATTCGACCGTTCTATTCAATCTCTGTCACCTTACGCTATCGACAGTTCATCGATATCGATACTCGTTTAAAATTATCTACCTGCTTCTCCAATGAGTATGCTAGCAGCGCTATTTTTATTACAACACATCAATAACAAATTAAATGGAAAGCAATATCTTCGAATGACTGAAACAAATCACAATTTCTAATGCAACTTACACTACTTTATTTTTATTTTAATTACTTAATTTAAGCAACGTTCACTTAATCGACGAAAATATGGATTATTATTATTATTAAACAACATGATCACAAAAATCCATGTTTAATAAATTCCTAATAAATTTAATAAATTTTTTACAAGTGCAATTGAATTAATTTAATTGCTTTCACTATAAAACTGATGATAAAACTTTTTAATTTTGTTACACTTATTAATTTTTAAATTGTTTAATAATTTTAATGATTCCGATATTGATTTATGCTATAATTAATAGAAGGTCGTTCGTGAGATTAAAAAGAAAAAAGTTAAAAAATAACAATAAAACGTTGATAAAGAAGAGAAAAAATAGGGACTAATGGAACTGATCTTTTTGTTCAAGGGAGAGACTTTAGATAAATGCCTTCCATCATTTTTGGAATGCGCATTATCATACTTCCCGTGCCTGCTCGTGGCAGTATCTTCTGCTTCTTCCAAATTACAGTGATTCGTTCCTTTCCGCCCATCCTTCCGTTCAATTTGCTCTTATTAAGAAAAATAGTCGCCATTTCGCGTTATGTATGAACCACACTCTAATCACGAGCATTTTTCTTTCTCGTAAGTGCGTAAATCAATTTGTTTTTAAATTCACTCGTTACTTATAATCATTTTCGATTCGTTCAACTTTCTAGTTCTACTTTCGTCGTCTTTTTTAAAGAAATTGAAACTGCGTTTGAATAATCCCGCGCGACTTGGATGAAACACCGACATAACCTCGAAAGTTGGGGAGCCAAGATGGCGGCTCGTGTAGATACGCGTGCATATTTCCCACATATTTCGTTACTTGGATGTATTACGCCCGCATAAATACCTGCAACCTGTTTGTTAGATGAACTATTGCAATTTACTGCTATAATAGAGATTACTGTGCCACTATAGTAGAGACAGCGAATATTCTGTGAATGATAATTATTCATTTATACTGTTCAAATTTAAATTTGTAATATTACTGTAATATCTTTTTAATGTAAAATTGAAAAGAAAGAACGTGTAACGAATAATAATATTCTCAGAAGCAATAAAAATTGTGGTTAATGAAAATTGCGAGGTTAAAATTTGTATTCATGGGGAATGCAAATTTAGTTGGGCAGAAACGTACTTCATATTCATGGAAACGTTCTGATGTTTACCCAGTTTGGCAAAACAACGTGATTATACTGATACAGGACAAACGTGGTCAAAAGCAGTCTAATCATAATGCTATTAAGCGATTATCAGGTATCCGTTAGTGCTAATCAGAGCACGTCTGTCTCGATCGCTATGCACGTCACTGGTCTCCTGAGAAGACAAAGATAACTTGATAGAGAACACTGTACAAAGACTGCATCTTTTAAAAGAGATATAAATACCAAAAGCACTTAAACATTCTTATTTTTTAAATTATAAAAACTATTTAAAAACTTTCTTAAATTAATATCTCTTAAAAAATGTCAATATTATAAACTTTTATTCAGATGAAAACCCTGTTACACGTAGTATTTTAATTACTATAAACTATATAAAAAATATTTAGGTATATATCACAGGTAGGCAATTTTTAAAGTTTTAATTTTCCTATCACCAGAAATATTTTCAAAATTGTAAAAAATATTCGATATTCAGGGTGTTTTATATATTTTTCGACAATCCGTTAATTATTTATGATATTACACCGAAAAATAGTAAAATAAATTAATTTCAGGTAGGTGACGTAAATTAATTTATTGTATCCTGTCCTGTATTCTGTCCCGCCCTTGTTCAAGCAAAAATATTGGTCATCCAAAATTAACAGGCAAAGAGGGAGAAGCAATTTTTGTATTCTCTTTTTTTTTCCTCTAAAAACAACTTCAATGACGCAATTAACTGGTACGCCCTTCGTGCTCCGCTCTGCCGCTTCCGGTAAACGAGAATCGATGTAACGAGCAGCCCCGCAATCTCGATGTAATTTACATTAATTCATCGATATCGTAATAAATGAATACAGTCGCGTGTATGAACAGAAACATCGATCCATCATAATTTACTTCTGACAATGCCTGCTCGAAAATTCATTTCGGAAAAACTTTTGTTCCTCTCCATTCGTTTCCACAAAGTATATCTAATAACACACTGCCTTTTTCTAGAGGGTGGAAAAATGTAAAATCAAACCCTGTTTCTCAGACAACAAATAATTTTTTTTAATTATTCGTTACAAGTATTTACTCAATTTCTTCTTTCTTCTTTTTCAGAAAATTGGTTTCTAATTTTTGACAAAGTATAAATCATATATTTCTTTATTCATCCTTCTACCTATTTATTTCAAAATAGATTATTTCCTAACATTTTGAACGCAATTTCACAGAAATTTTGTTAACCTCATCGACTCACGATTATCTCATACAAAAATATAGCGTATGAATATATATAAAGGGTGTCCCAAAAAATGTATACACACTTTGCGTGATTATAAGAACAGAAAAAGAAGAAAGAAAATTAGAAAGAATAAGGTATTCATTTTAATTGCCATTATTATTACCATATATGTGGGATTGGAATAAGTACGGCCCTGGAAGAATGATAAGTGTGTTTGGGCTTAGAACGAAAGAGACCGCGTGCAAGAGGATCGATTGCAATGAATGTTTATGTTAGAATGAAAATTTATGAATGCAGCTGACTGTTTAGAATACGTGACCAACCGATTGAGAAGAGAGAACGTGGGTATAGATGAGAACAGAGTGAATGCTTAAATAAGGGTGCAAGGGCGCGGGCAGCGGCAGCCCTTAACGGTCCCAAAGATAGTGTCTAAGACGTAAAAGTCGAGCGTACTCGTAGCGGGTCTCAAGTTTCGTAGCCAATAAGTATAAGTTTATTGTATTTTAAGAAGCAGTAAAACAACATTACTTTAGCCAATCCACCCACCCCGATCCTACATATATACCAAATATTATTACCAAATATTAATAATTAATATTTATTTAAGAATTATATTAATATACACATCGACCCTCCTATTTACGTTTAAAATTGCTGGCAAATCCCGTTTTTCCAGCCACGCCAAAAACAGCAGGCCATTAGAATACCAAGAACAGTAAGAAAATGAAACTTGCAGAGAACGAGGAGCAGAAATATGCAAGATGGACGACTTTAATACCAGACAACTGTTCGCTCCTCGCGTGCACGTGGATTCTACAAATTCAGGAACGTGTACCAGGTACTAATAATTCGAGCAGCACCGCGTTTCATTCGTTACAGCTCGTTCCACGTAACCGATTGCGAGTTAGTCGCGAGCTTTAACGATCGGCTAAATCTTCCGGCGTGATGGCGCGAGGATTAACCGATATCGTGGTGGCGATAAACCCTTCGTTGCCATGGGACGAGGCGAACAGCAGAATGGAAGTAATAGCGGTGGCAATAAGTGCAATGGTAGCGCGACTATCAGTGGCAGGAATAGCGATTATGGCAGCAGAGACAGGGACCAAAGTGCAGGGTGAAACGTATTGGCGAGTAAAGGCCATATTTCCTGCGTTGATTTTCCGCAACGACGAACTCCAGTTGTTTCTACACACCTTGTATGCAATTCTGCGTGCACTCGCGTGTCTATTTCAATTATTCCACGCAATTATCTATGAAACTGTTCGTCATTCGGAAACGTATTTCGAGGAAAATATTTTTGGGGAAATATATAATATCTCGTGTTCAGGGGTCTGCATAAATTGAACAAAATTTTCAGTTTGATGGGTCTGAATAAATATTAATAATTAAAATAGGCGATGGAAATAATGGTGATAGTAATGGGAAAAATAATAAAATTTTTACTTGAAACTTAACCCTCTATGTGCCCGTGTAACTTTCAAGTTACATGCTAATGTATGGGTACTTTATTGAATACTGCGTTCAACGTTATCGTCTTGATCATTCCAGTTCGCGATTTTTCTTTCGATAAATTTATAATTATTTTTACAATACCTCCCGTGGTTCCATTTTAAAAAATTCTAATTCTTTTTCATTTACCGATTATTCGATCATGATAGGTTAGGTCCTCATGGCCCCCTATGACCTTTTCTCCACAAGATGGCGCCGTGGAAAATTATCTTGTCTATCTATTGCACATTATCTTGGCACAACAGTACAACCGTTGTTAATTCAAACTTTCAATATGAATTCGTTATAATAAAATTGTCAAAACTGCTGAATTTATTGGTTGATATTTGTTGATTTTATGTTACATACAATTCTTATAGTCAAGAAAAATATATATTCGGCCCATAGAGGGTTAAGTAAAAATTTTAGAGGGACGATCTTTGAAAAATAATAACAATAATAATAAATAATAACGAGAAATTGAATTTTCACAATTTAAAACAATTAATGACAGCTCGGAGGTAAATTTTTCAATTTCTAAGGACGAAATTAGAGGGTATAAATAAAATTTCTGATTTTCAACTAATTCAACGTGAAATCTAGACGAAACGTAGTTGAGGAGAGTACACGAAAGGAGGTTAATTCGAATATAAAATTACAGGTGCTTTTTTTAAAATGAAATTTCGCAATTGCTTTCCCATCTTGTTTCGTTAAATACGCTTCATTTGGTACCTGGCACATCGTCCCTGCTACAAATTTCAGCTTATTACCCCAACCTATTTGTACCCCCGATATTTTACAATGAAATTACAGACAAACTCCACGTAACACGCATAGTTAGTTAAAACTCTATCAACGCAGAACAAACTCCTTTGCAACCCGATTGGCCCTTGTTTACGAATTTCCCTATAAAATGGTTATCTATACTTCGTTTATCTCGTTAAAAAGTTTCATCAGCTATAGGTACTCGATATTCGGTTCTATCTACCAGCAAATGAAGCACTGTAATACCTCGCAATTAGCCTTAATCAGTAGCCTGTAATCAGTCTCAATTTCCCTCGCTTTGACGTATTCTATTGCTTCATAAAATACTTACTGTCGATATCATATAATAAGCTACTGTATAAAATTATTCTACAAAATATACAGTTTCATGTGCTTTCAAATTATTATATCATACATTAAACCGGTCATTCGAAGAATCAATGAACCTACATGAATATAAATCACGTCATAAATATTAAAAAAAAAAAACTTAAAAAATCAACAGAGTCATACGTCAAACTGATTATCTCGAATTTTCAAATTTTACCTGGAAGACACTTATGTTAACTCTTTGCACTCGATGATTTTTTTGGCTAGAAAAGAGTAGAAAATCAAAGACTCTCAATTAAAAACGATACTTTTGTTTAGCAGTAAATAAAGAATTGTATAATAATAGAATTGTAGATTTATTTGATTTCGATACCTTGCACACTGGTACATTTCATTAAATTTGATAAATTAATTAATATCGATATTCCAAATTTTACGAAATGGTGACTGAGGGTCACCTCTCGAGTGCAAAGGGTTAATTCTTGAAATACCGTTTCGACGTATTAGTGAACCCACGTGAATATAAATCATAGTATGAAAATTGAAAGAAGAAATAAAAAGAAAATCAACAGAATCACACGTCAAACTGAATACCTCGAATTTTAAAATTTTAGCCGGAAGACACTTGTGTTAATTCTTGAAATATCGTTTTGGTGGTATTATTATATATAATTATAGAAAATACCTGTTTCGTATTTCCAACCCCGTACCACAGGTAAAACGCTATAGCACCTTGATGCATGACCATCATATATGTTAAATACCTGGGGCAATAATTCAGTTCCTTTCTTCTATTTGGAAGCCCTACCCTTATACTTCAAATTCGGAAACTCCATGTAATAATAAAACACATAGCCCTACCAAGGGTCTATATGAATGCTGGACCTAGTAGCACGCGACATATTTGCCAACCATATATTGCCAACCCCATACCCCAAGTAAAACGCTATGGCATCTTGACACTTGGCCATCATATACCTCAAATACCAGTAGTATGAGGTAATAACTCAATTTATTTTTTCCATTTATAACCCCTACTCTTATACTTCAAATTGAGAGTTGTTTTCGTCATATATGAGTCCCTCAGGCAAACTAATGGCTTCCGCAGAACGCATATATGTGGCGCTGGTCTGCAAAGGGTTAATCGTCGTGAACCAAGAATGACCTAGTGACGATATAGAACTTGCCCGACGTATAAAATAAATTCCTATTTTGCAATATTTTGCAATATTTTGCAATATTTTTCAATAATTTGCCGATATTCCAAAAATAAATTAAGGTACTACAGTGTATTGAAAAAAATAAAATAAATTAACAAGGGTCGTTTGCAACAAGTATAAACTCAGTAATTTACAAAACCCAGTGATAAGTGTCCGAAAAAGATCGGACACTAATCACTCAGCCAAATAGGGGTAGAAACGTAAAAAAAGCTTGGTCGATGGATTCAAAGCTTCTTTTTGGAAGAAGCACTTGGTCCGTTTCGTGCAAGTGGTCCATCTCATCGGCCTAATGCTCGAACATAACCGAGGAAGGAGAAGAACGAGGGGAAAAACGAGGGGACAGGAAAGAAAGTGGCGGAGACTTACCACCATGTCAGAGCCACTCTTGGAGGCGTCGCTGACGGCGGAGGGGCTCCTTTCGACAACGAGACCTCCAGGTACCGGGGTTGAGGTCGGCGGTGTCGGGGTCGGTGTAGCCGCCGAGGTGGTGCTCGCAGGCTGGCTGGACTTCGGGGTCGGTGCTGGTGTGACGACGGACGACGTGGACACCGATTGATCCTTGTCGGAGCTAGCCTGGTTCGTCGTCCCGCCGACAACGCCGCCGATGATGGACACACCTGCTCCCGCGGCCGCTGTCGAACTCGAGGCCCCGGACAACTCATCCGTCGGCAAAGAGCTCCCAACGTCTGCAAGAGGAATTGCAAATAAAGTGAGATAAATTGGCTGATTACTGGGATGATGGATGGCTCAAGCGTGATTTAATAAGATCTTTTTTTAAGCAGATTTTTTGACGGAGAGGAAGAGGGTGATTTGCGAGAGGGTTGCTTTCTATGACGGATATAATGGGTGGATGGAGGTAAGATTGGCAGTGTGGAAGATGGTGTGTGTGTGAGAGAGAAAGAGAGATGTGGACACCGAGAGACTGAATGATATAAAAGAAAAATAATTTTTAGGAACACGTGTTTCTTATTTTTTTTATTATTTTATTTGGAAATATGATTAATAGAGTTATTCGGTATTATGTGTGAAAAATATTTCCATGGCATTTTCAATTTTTCAGTGATCACACTGTCATATTATAATAAGCTTTTTATTGGTAAATATATGTTTAGTTAAGGACACAACTTGTGAATTATTTAATATCCATCATAGTTTGGGGATGATGAAGGGGGTGTAAGAGTGGAGGAATCCTTTTGGACGTTTTTGTTGTTCCTGTTAATATTTATTATACACATCTTTTCGTCTATCTTTCTGATAATAATTTCTTTGAAATTAGTGCGAATTTAATCCTCTCCTGGTGACTTGTTAATTTTCTTTCATATGTTAATCTTTGTGAGATGATGAAAGGGGTGTGAAAAATATTGAATTGGAATTTTTTGGGTATAGGAGTCTAGGTAAAAAGGATGGCAATTTTTTTAGAAATTCTTTAGATTTTTGAATCCTAAATTCTTTTTCATCATTCTCCTTCTAGATATTTTCAAATTCTAAAGGCAGTAAGGGTAGTAACTTTTTTTAAATTCTTGAATTTTAAATTCTATTTTTCTTATTTTCCCCTTCGCAACATTCAGTGTCGTACTTAATGATTTAAAATAAAAATTGGAGTGTCGAATATGAATTTTTATATAACCTATCTCTAATGGTTAGAAGAAAAAAAAATTTCAGCACATAGAAAATTTAATATAAAAATAGCGTAAGTTTAGGTGCATCTTTGAGCAACAGGTAATTGATGTTCCCTGTTCAGGGGGAAAAAGTGAAAAAGTTCGCAGAGTTTCGTAATTTTTTACTGCAGACGAACTTTCTCGGCGAAAAATTACCCGAGAGATTGTTAAACGATAAGAAAGGGGATGTAACATCGATCTGAAGCTTCTTGACGAAGAGAAAAACACGCGAAGGTGGGTGAACAAGTTGGAAAAAGTTTATGAATTTTCTGTGTTACAATTTAAGAAGCCATCAAACTCGAAACTTTAAATTACAGATTAAGCGGAAACTAACAACCGAGGTATAATCGCGAATAAATTTGACTGCTTAATGCCAGAACAAAATGGCGCGTTGCGATCTATAAAATATCAAAAGAAACCAAGAAAACTTTCCAATTTCTTCCAGAAAGAGAAGAGCTTCCTCTATTATTTTCACAATTAATCCCAATTTTAATTACTTCCAATTTTAACCTTTCATCCTACCCTATTATAAAGAATTTCCGATATTAAATATTAAAGAAAAATCTAACTTTTAAATTCAAAAAAGATTCGTAGCTTCAAAAAAAAGACACTATATTAATAAATTCTACGAAATAAATATTATTTTCTAAAATAAAGGAAATAATTTCTTTTCTTTTACAAATAAAGAATTATAATAGAATTATAAAGAATTTCCGATATTAAATATTAAAGAAAAATCTAACTTCTAAATTCAAAAAAGATTCTTAGCTAAAAAGACACTATATTAATAAATTATATGAAATAAATTTTATTTTCTAAAATAAAGGAAATAATTTCTTTTTTTTATAAGTAAAGAATTATAGAGAATTTCCAATATTAAATATTAAAGAAAAACCTAACTTCTAAATTCAAAAAAGATTCTTAGTTTAAAGAAAGACACTATATTAATAAATTCTACGAAAGAAATTTTATTTTCTAAAATAAAGGAAATAATTTCTATCTTTTTACAAATAAAGGCGCTTTTTAAATATTGAAACGTTCCCTTCGGCGTACTCGACGTAATTCGTCGTATTGAAAAAGCTATAAGAGGAATCAAAGGAAAAGTTACTACCGGCCCTATTAAAGAACCTAACCTACAATAGACTCGATTGAATCGAACCACGATCAGAAAACAAGCGAAGGCTGGTTTTTCTCTCGACACTCTTTTTACCAGTCCGAATGCAACCATTGTTCCGATCGAAAAATCGTCGGACGATGACAGAAATTTGCTCGCAACTTTCCATTCTGCCAGGCTGATGCCAAGACGCGAGGGCAGGAGGCAGCGAGAACTTTTAAAACCGAGAATACAAAGCAAAGTCGCGGAAAGTTGGCCAGGTTCCTTCGTGAAATTATACACCAACAGACGGGGGAAAATTTCAAACAGCCCCGAGTAAACTAAAACTGAAGAGCAAGGTAAATCAATTGCACAAAACGCCTTAATTAATTAAACGCACGCTGACAAGCTCTGTTGCCAGAAATTACGGGAGTCTCTTTACTTTGAAATTTCCATCCAAATTAATCGATCGATATCGTTTCGTTTATTCTGCCCCCGATTTCCCGTTTAATTTCGACTATTTGCCCTGCTACCGTGTGTCGCGAATATTTGCCAGAAAATACAGAAATAGGGAAAAAATACGATGTTAATTTAATATGTCGGCTGTCCAGATGAAAATACTATATATGTTTTGCCTAACTTTAATTTCGATGCTTTTAATTCGGATTATTGATTTCATTAAGAGATATCACAGGTATTTTACAAAAAATTAAAAATAATAAAAATATTGTACAAGTTTGATAGATTGACAGTCGAAATAGCACACGCAGATTGAATACAATATTTGATTAGCCCAACTTCAGCGTTGGTACTTTTAATTTATATTACAATATTTACTGCACTAATATGTATCACGAATATTTATGAAAAATTATTTTAAAACGACACTGCAATATAATAAATTTTACAATAGTTGGAAATTAATAATTGAAAATAGAGAGGATAGTGTATTTGATTCGCCTAATTTCAACTTTGATGTCCTCAAAGTCTTCATTCTTATAGTCTTGGTGATATATTTCGGTATAGTAGTAGGATAGATTACAGATTAACACTCTTTTGATTTTATATTAAATAAATAACACCAATTTTATGTCTACGCCAATGCATTATCGCTTTACCCTAGTGGTTCTCAACTGGTGTACTGTGACTCTCCCAAAAGTAACGGAGTGCTTTTAAAAAGGTAGTCGATATTTGATATATATTTATTAAATAATTTAAATATTAAAATATTTTAAATAAAATATATATATCAACAAAAATTCGTGTACCCTACCTTCGCAATCATGGTACAATCTGATATCCGATATAACAGAAATCAATCAAAATATGGCGAATTAAACTCCCATTCCTTTTAATTAACGATAATCAATTAACCAAATTCGATAATCCGTGAGAATCAAAAATATTTTTAACTGGATCAAAACTTTTAACAAATTTGACACGGCGAATATTTTAAAACCATTCAGTTTTTAATTTGTTTTTCAGTTCGTTCCGTTCTATTTATTTATCAAGCTTTTCATTATTCAATTAAAAGCGTAACGTAAATAAATGTAAGTTATTTACTAGAATTTGCAAACTGCCTGCCCGTACGTCACGGCTAATATAGTTTAGTGCCCGGTGCACATGACATTTCTGCATCGCGGAGTTATTCGAAACTTCTACAAACCACGGAGTTCATACGGTTGATACTTTGGTCAGTATGATATTCGAAATTTACTCGCTAATTCAATTACAGAACCATCGTTTCACCAACAAGTTTAACGTTAATAAGCGAGACAACGAAGAGGGCAACGCCGGTTATGCCAGTTACACACCACGAGATAGCGACAGCAGTGTCGGATGTTTTCAGGCGTGGGTGTAGCTATGAAATTTTATTTCTCAATTTAATCGAGATTAAAAATACAAAATTATCCCTACGAAGTGCCATATTATGATGAAAAGAGAGATGAGTTTACTTTTAAAGAATAGCAGGTGATTATTTTCGAAAAATAGAACATGTTTTCAGGCTTGGGTGTGGCTATGAAATTTTATTTCTCAATTTAATCGAAATTCAGAAAAAGAAAATTACCCTAATGAGGTGTCGTTTTATGATCAAAAGAGAGATGGGTTCACCTTTAAATAATGAAAGACGAAGGTACGATAATATTTTCCAAGGGGATGTTCCATTTTCGAAAAAGTGAAACATGTTTTCAGGCGTGGGTGTAGCTATGAAATTTTATTTCTCAATTTAATCGAGATTAAAAATACAAAATTATCCCAACGAGGTGTCGTTTTATGGTCAAAAGAAAGATAGGGTTGTTATTATTAAAGAATGGCAGATAAAGACACAATAATATTTTCCAAGGAAATATTCCATTTTCGAAAAAATGGAACATGTTTTCAGGCTTGGGTGTAGCTATGAAATTTTATTTCTCAATTTAATCGAAATTCAGAAAAAGAAAATTACCCTAATGAGGTGTCGTTTTATGATCAAAAGAGAGATGGGTTCACCTTTAAATAATGGGAGACGAAGATACTTTAATATTTTCCAAGAGAAATAATATTTTATCTTCGAAAAAATGAAACATGTTTTCAGACATGGGTGTAGCTATGAAATTTTATTTCTCAATTTAATCGAGATTAAAAATACAAAAGGAAAATGGAATTACTATTAAAGAATGGAAGATGAAGATACGATAATATTTTCCAAGGGAACGTTCCATCTTCGAAAAAAATGAAACATGTTTTCAGACGTGAGTGTAGTCATGAAATTTGATTTCTCAATTTAATCGTGATTAAAAATACAAAATTATCCCAACGAGGTGTCGTTTTATGATGAAAAGAGAGATGGGTGAACTTTTAAAGAATGGTAGATGGAGATACGATAAGATTCTCCACGGGAATGTTCCATCTTCGAGAAAATAGGGTACGCAAAGTGTAGACTTAAGGATAAAAAAAATTGGATTGGAAGATAAGGCTGTAAGGAATAGAAAGTGGAATTTAAATTACCTTGGGCGCTTCTTGCTACGACCAACTCAACCAGACCACGTGCCTTCTGAAGGATCGAGATTGCCTGCTCATGAGAGATGTTCGAGTCTAGTGGTTGTCCATCTATCGCCAATATCTGATCTCCCTCTACCAGTCGGCCATCACTGAAACAGAGCAGTTCACGGTTTAATGAAAGAAACCATCGACCAAGGCAATTTCAAGCTGTCAGAAAAACACTTCCTCCGATTTTTATACCGCCAATCATAATTCTCGCCGACCTCTAATTCGCGTAAGCCGCTTATGTTATCCATCTCGAGAGCAGCTGCTTTGCAATTATTTCCTAACGTTTCGCGGGAAAAGTAAAACGATATTTATCATTGCTCGGTGCTTGCAGTTTCCATAACAACTTCCAACAAAATCTTCGTAATTCATACAAATAAATTTAAAAAAATAAAATGACAAATAAGAAAATCAGTACATAGTGATGATTATGAGAATAGTATAATTAAACAGAAATTTGGAAGAAATTATTTCACTAATATTTGCATTACTGTGTATTAAAATGAAGCTATTTCTGGTGAAATAAAAATCGGAAAAAATTAATAAAAATGGAACGATAATAAAAAATGAAAAAATAAAATATTAACACGAATAGAAAGACTTGATAGAAGAAAATAAATTAAATATATTTTAAACGAAATATAGAATCTTTTTCCATTATTTAATCTTAAGAAATTTGAAATAAACTTATTTTATTCGATAAATAATTTTTTTACAAAAATTTTTACAAAAATTCCAGGATTCGATGGGATCGAATTAAAGAAAGAGGATAACGGTTTATAAGGAATATATAATTGGATGAAACGAAGTTATTGCGATGATTTCGAGGAATGCAAAGGAACCATATGTCGAATGAGAAGCGTTTAGTATTAAGCCTGGCGTCCGGTTTTCTATTAAACGGAATTTCATCGAACCGATGCACTAATACGTTTCCAGGGCCATTAGATTCTATTAACCGGACTAATTGAGATAGTCACGGTTAAACCTGCCGCATTTACATACCATTTCTCTACAGCTGCGACGCAAATTGATTGCGATCAACGTTCGTTAAAATGCGGTTCGATTAAAGGCTAATTAAAATTCAAAGAACTGTTAAGTTTCCAGAGGAACGTCGTGCCAGGTATACCGAGTTTTCGAGAGCAACTGTAATGAATGTAAACGATGAATAATTACTACATCCTCTTACATCTTCCTCTGAAATATCTCCTTTAGAATATTTTTCCGAAAATTCTCTAGAAGATAATAAATTATATAACTTATTCGTATGATATATGTAAAAATAATATTTAAAAAATAATTTCTATAAAAACAATTTTCATATATAATATTATATAATATCCAGGAATATTTATAAATTTACACGACATATTTATTTACATTTACATGACACCTACGTATATTTATTTTGTAAATACTATTGCAATATCTTAGACAACCATAGAGGTATCATGCAATAGTAGTGTTTACTGTCCCAAAATTCGCGGGAGATTTGAATTTCGCGCCATTAATGCGGTAAAGTATTGACAACAACAAAAAAAGACAGCATGACAGCTGACAGTTCAGAGTTATTAAAAATGAAGTGCTACATGAAAGAACAACGCATCTTCATTATTGAATAATATTTCTAATTTCTAATTAACACTAGATTTACGGACGCTATCTGTATACCTATTTCTAGAGACACCTGTCAAATTGACAGATAAAGGAAACCACGTGCCTTTTTTCTTTAACGATTAGTTTAATTTAAAAACAATTATATATTATATTAACAGTCTCAATATAAGTTAACTAAATCTGTTACCATCGTATAATTGGAGCAACCTTTCCGTCAAACTGACGGGTTCCGTAAATCTAGTGTTAAAAACCTGTGTTTTCTGTCAAAATTAATTCTTGCGTAAACCAATATACAATATATAAATATTCACAAGGAAAGATACTTTTCGTGTACACCATCTATTGCAAATACTTTTTCCAGAAAAATAATCGTGAATTCTCCCTTCGACATTACTGTAATAATTTAGCAAACTCTAACTTCGGTCAAGCAACAAACAAAATTTCGCAAATTTTTACAAATTATCCATTTAAATCCGTTAATCCGTCGTTAATCCGTTCGATTATTTCCCAATAAGCTTATTACTGTCTCGGAATAACGTGTTCGAAATGAATTAACGTTATAAAAGATCACACCGACGTGTCTGCATGCACCGTTCACCATTTTCCGCTTCAAAGCGAGGGAAACGCGACACAAAACGCGGCGTTGCGGGGGAAGGAGGGGAAAAAACACGTTTAGATAACAGAATGTTTGGACAGCGAAGGATTCCGATAACAGAGATTTCACTGTGCCTCGTCTGTCACATGGCCGGTCGCAATCTGTCATGAAATCTGAAGTTCAAAAGCGAAAATCAACGTGACAAGACAGACCGTCAGGTGATCCTCGACAGCATACAGGCCGGTTTTTTGGAACTTGGCCAACTACGTCGCGTTTCCGTTCACGCAGGTGCGCCTTCATTAACGATCCACCTTCCAAAATATTTCCCACCACCTCTCGTTTGGATCTAATTCTCCGCTTTGATTCTCACCAATTAAATAACCCGCGTGACAGCTAACTCGGTGACAGACGAATCTTCTATTCTTGACTCCATTTCTCGTGTTTGGAACAGTAACAAGAAGCCTCAATTTGCGTTTTGCATTAAAAATAACGAAGATTATCTTAAACATACGTCGAAAATTCGAGATACATTAGAATCGGGCCTAATTGCTTGTGAGATTTGACATATCTTAGATTGCAGACTAGGTGCTGTGATATTTTGGATGCTAGATGAAGCTCCAATTGCAGACGTAATTATAGAGTAAGTTTCAAGGCATGTCAACAGCCTGATTTGGATTTTAAAGTAGCTTTCTGGGTGCTTCAAGTCCAACTTTGAACTCTTTCAGATTGCTGTCAAGACCATAGAAAATTTTAGTTTCTAGAGTAGATGTCAAAGTATTATAAATTCTAGAGGTTTCGAGACATTTTGCATTTCAGAATAGGTCCCAAGATGTTTTAGGTTCTACTTCAAGTCTCAGGATAGTCCAGATCCCAGACTCCAGGCTAGATCTTGAGACATGTCACATCCTAGACTAACTCCAGAGATGTTTGACATACTAGAAGTCTCACAGTAGATCTCGAGACATCTTAGACTCTAGCATATGCTTGTAGACATTTCAGATTCCACTTCGAGCCATACCAGATCCCAGTCAAGGTCTCAAAACGTATAAAATTCTACTCTGAATCATCAGATATTTAAAATCTCAATCTAGATCTCGAGATATCTAAAATTCCAGATTAAACAGTGGATCTCAAGACACTGGACTCTAGGATCCAATTAAAATTTAAAATCACAAAATATCCCAGGATCTACCTCGAGTCGTAAGTCATTTCAAATTCCACTTGGAGTCACGAAGAATTTAAAATCCCAGTTTAAAGACGTTTCAAATTGCACTTTGCATCCCAAACCTTTCACATTTTACTCTCAGCCATCACCTATCGTTCCTTCCAATCCATGTCTCATTTATCCCCGTAACCAGTCTCCAAGAATCGGGAATCGAAGGGATCCAGTCCGTTTAACACGAATAATGATCCCATCTCGGAAAATCCTCGCGGAACGTCATTATCCGCGTTCATCGATCCATCGGCGACCAACTCTCGAAGCTTTCTCGCAGGGTGCAAGCTCCAGTAGCCTGGCAAAGGGTATTTAGTGGGCCAGATAGCAGTCGCGTTACCTAATTTCCACTGAAGCGAATTTCACTGCTAACGACACCGTGTTGCCACGATCACGCTAACCCACGACCCGAATTTTCCCGGATCAAAGGCGTGCCGATCCGTGACACGATTTGCACTGTGTTTCAGATTTCATGCCACCCATAGTCGCTTTGGGGATGCATCCTGCCGGCCCGACACACCGTTGGACCTCTGGTCATTGGTGAAAATGATGTTTGACTTTCTACCACGACATTCGTTTCGTTTTCACCGTGATTATACTCGTGGTTGGCAGTCAGATTAGTTTACAGTTGTCAGTGAAGCTTCTGTTCGCTTTGACGAGCAATTTGCGAGAATTTTCCTGCATTTGTTCTAATATCGGAGGAATCGGTGGAATCTCGTTAATTCGGAGACAAATTAGTCAGGGTTTTGTTTGCCTATCGGGGGAATTTGCAATGGAAGCCTACTAATTTTAGGAATATGTGTTCGCCGTGGAATTTGTTTAAATATCAAATACATTACAAATATTTTGATTCCCTAATATTGTAATATTGCAAGTAATGCTATTCAAAAATTTATCATGGAGAATATATCTTCTCTTACTCCCAAAAGACCATCTAGAATTATTGAGAAATACAGGAATACCAAATTCTCTAATATTCTAATATGAAAATTAATACCACTCAAAAATTTATCACGAAGAACATAACTTCCCTTATCCTAAAAAACAATCTAAAATCTCTAACATCTATCTAATATCTAATACAATAATATCTAATCTAATATCAATTCCAGATTTTCTAATATTATAATATCACAACTAATTCTAGATAAAAATTTATCACGAAGAACATAACTTCCCTTACCCTAAAAAACAATCTAAAATCTCTAACATCTATCTAATATCTAATACAATAATATCTAATCTAATATCAATTCCAGATTTTCTAATATAATATCACAACTAATTCTAGACAAAAATTTATCACGAAGAACATATCTTCCCTAACCCTAAAAAACAATTTAAAATTTCTAATATCTATCTAATATCTAATATAATAATATCTAATATCTAATATCTAATCTAATATCAATACTAAATTCTCTAGTATTCCAATGTCACAATATATATCTTCTCTTACTCCCAAAAGACCATCTAGAATTATTGAGAAATACAGGAATACCAAATTCTTTAATATTCTAATATGAAAATTAATACCACTCAAAAATTTATCACGAAGAACATAGCTTCCCTAACCCTAAAAAACAATCTAAAATCTCTAACATCTGTCTAATATCTAATATAATAATATCTAATATCTAATCTAATATCAATCCTAGATTTTCTAATACTCCAATATCACAACTAATGCCACTAAAAAATTTATCACGAAGAGCATATCTCCCCTAACCTCAAAGAACCATCTAAACTCATCAAAACGATCCAAAATCAGTGAAAATCGTCCACCTCAAATCCCTCAAACCCGCACAAAACAATCCAAACACGTGAGCCCATCCCAACCTAGCTTCACCTCTCCAAAATCTACCCAAAAATCAACAAACGAGGTGCCTCGTGAGAACACTCGTCAAACCTCAGCGATACTTCGGAGATTATCGCGTCTCCATAATCAAGTCGAGCGTCTCGTCGTGATATTTCAGTTTCATATAACAAGCGTCGAGGGAGACCCGACATTTGTTGGCATGAAAAAGTTCCGGGGGATAGTTCCCGTGAGCATAGGGGTTGCAGAAAGAGGGAGAAAGTGCGCGACCCTAGCTTCTTCGTCCACGACTCGTAAATTATGAATGCCAGGAATATTGCGAGACAGGTTTCCTCGGCCACCGAGGGTGCTTTCAACGCTATACAGAAACGAGGAACGGGACGGGACAACCCCGTCCACGTACGCCAATGGTGGCGGAGGACCATGCTGGAATTTTAAGATGGTGTACTGGTGTAAGGCGAAAGCATGAAAGGCTGGGTTAAGCTTGGAAGCTGCACGACCGCGATCGAAACGTCTGCCATTTTACAGAAATCGAATGTATATTTTGGTTCACGTGGTGCATGCTGTGCATTGGTCAGTAGCGGATTATTGGAAGAGGTGGAGATGGGTCTTTTGTTGGGTAAGGGAAGAAGATTTTTGGTAGAATAATAGTAGAAGAATTCGAATATATTTTTAAAATTTTTTGGCTGAGTGTGAGAAGATTGGAAAATAATAAAGAAATTTTATTTTGGTTGAATGTGAGCAGATTGAAAATTGGTAAGTGGAGGTCCATGTTATTTTTTGAATAACGTGAAAAGAAATCGCGTGGACACTCACTGGGAGAATTAGAAGTAAGATTTTTGGTGTAACAGGACCAAAATTCGAATTTTTATTTTCTATAATAAAAATTGGTAAGTGGAAGTCTATGTTATTTTTGAAATAACGTGAAAAGAAATTGTGTGGATACTCAATGGGAAAATTAGAAGTAAGATTTTTGATGTAACAGGGACAGAATTCAAATTTTTATTTTCTAGAGATGATAAAATTAAAAATTATTATATCATGTGGGATACAATAATTTTCTAGTATGAAATAAAAGACATTGTGCATAAATTAATATATAAAATTATTTTACTAGAGTATTTCAAATATTGTAACATTTTGAATTTAATTTTATAGTTCTAATTGCATTAGAGTATATTAAATGAAGTATACTAAAATTAATAATTGGATAATATTATAATTTAAGCTATATAATAAGGCTTGTGATTTTACTGAAAGCTCCGGTGCAAAGAATTAAATATTCTATTTAATTTCTCGAATTTTTTTGAAAGCTAGTGTTGGTAATATTAAATTTCTTATACTTCTGCTTCGATTTTAATTCCTCCAATTTACAGACTTATTTAATTAGTTACTATTCTTGACAGAAAACTTTCAAAATTTACAAAGGATGGGTAAAGAACTTCCTTAAAGTTTATAAATGTTATAGAAAATGATCTTTCTTGTCGAACTTTCAAGAATCCTCGAACATCCTTTAATGAATTTATAGGACTTGAGAAACTTCTCTAAACTTCGAAAGGAGAACTTCTACACTAAAGGATATTAATTATTATGACATATCTACCTAAATTTAGCTAAATTCTATTAAACTAAATTCGTATCATTTATTACTAATTATTATTACTATTATTATTTACTATTACTATAATTACTTATTATTATTACTATTACTAATAACTTAATTATTTCAACTTATTTATCATTACTAAGTTATTATACGATATTTGTATTTATATTAGTCAAATATTGTCTTACACAAATTGCTCACTATTTCCTGTATAACGCAGGTTGCGTGAACTGTATGAAAGCTCTACATAAGCCAGTGTGCCGAGCTGTGGTCACATTTAAATTCACCACCGCCTGGAAAAATCGCTTTGTACCGCGCTTATTTACATGGTAAAGAGCGTGGATTATTTTTCTCAGCTAGATCGAAACCTCGTTAGTCGCCTCGCTTTTTAACCTGAATATCCGCGAACGAACGTGTCGTCGACTCCTTTAACCCTTTCCTCGCGGCTGCAGCTACTCGAAAAGTGTAGGTACACGTTATGTAGGGTAGCTTCTGTGTGCACACGACGATGAAACTTTAGCAAAGTATCGCTTGGAATCGCTGTGCAATTATTCTGCCGAAGAACGCGAATTCCTTTTGAATAAAACTTCGTTCCGAGAAATTAATTTCATTGCAAATCGGATACAAAACATGAGCGAAAATTAAGATGATAAAGCAATGAAAATTTCGTTTAATGACTGTATTGCATATTATTTAGGTTCCATAGTAACCTAAAAGATTAAATATTTCGATTTGCTTTCCATTTTTATGTATATTATATATTCCTCATTTTTGGGGGAATTTTTATTATCTCATTTCGAATTTTCCTGGAATTATTTTTGTGAAAGAATATGAATTTTCTAAAATTAGAATTTCGTTTTAAAAAATTTAATTTGCTATATATTAGTTATATGAAAGATTGAGAAAAATGAAGACGAAATATTGAAAATATTTTTAAGGATTTTAAAATGTATACCATTATTTAAAATTCGAATTTTAATTCGGATACCTGAGAATTTTTCCAACTGCACTAAATTGTCAATTTAATTATTTCAAATTCTCCATAATTAATTCTTCCTTTATTCTTGTAGAAAATATTTTTGATCCAGAACCATGCTGAATTTCTGCTGGAAATATTAAACGTACCAGAAAATTGGGAAGAAATTTAATTAACTGGATCAAAGGTAGGTTAATTATTAAATATTGGATTAACTCGAAGAAAAATTGCAAAATGGATGATAACACGGTTCTCGCAGTCGGTGTTTCCTAAAATTGACATGGACCATCAATTTTACGGTAACGTGAATATAACTCGAGCAAGGAATTCGAAATAATAAATAAATAATTGCGCATTTTGTTCAGAAAAATCACTGTCCACAGCCTCGGTAGCCAATTACCAAGCTGACATCGAGGAAAATTCAACGAGCCCTGGCAAAGTGATTGATTTAAACCAATTCCAATGTTTTTCGATTGGTAACAATGTTGTTCAATGAATAAACCAGCCTTTTTCGTGCTCCCGGAAATATCGCGAAATTAATGACCAAGACGATGGCCATTCACGTCGGCAAAATTCCTAAAAGAACAATTTTATCCAATTTTCCGTTGCTTTCATCGTTGAAATCGATACAAGTAGTTCCACCGCGATTCTACAGTTTACTCTGCTTTTAAAACATCTCGCAGAACAAATTAAAATTCGACGTTTGAAACGTTGCGAGTGTTCTTTATACGATCGTCGATGAACTCGAATCCAGCGTAAATAAATTTGCCAGCTAATGGAAGCGAGTTTTCAATAACGAATGGAAGAATTTAAAAAAAATAAATACCAGTGACTTTTTTACAATAAATTCCCATTTGCTTTGGGATATTATTCGACGTCGATATCATGATAATTGATTTATTAATAATTAGGTGCAATTTTTCATATTATTATAATTCTAATTCTAATTTAATTTTTCGCGAATATAATTTTAATTTTATTTAATTCTCTGATAATTCTAATTTCCATTATATTTAACTCTGTATACTAATAATTTGAATTACGTTAAATATTTTATGATTACGATTCTAAATATATTTATTTTCTTATAATTCTAATACTAGCAATTTTTTTATAATAAACTTCCATTTGCTATGGAATATTATTCGGCTTCGATATCATGACGATAATTAATTTATTAATAATTAGGTAAAATTCTTCACAATTATAATTCTAATTTAATTTTCCGCGAGTATAAATTTTAATTTTATTTAATTCTGTGATAATTCTAATTTCCATTATATTTAACTCTGCATGCTAATAATATGAATTACGTTAAATATTTTATAATTACAATTATAAATATATTCATTTTCTTATAATTGTAAATTTAATTATATTTAATTCTTCTTATAATATAATTTGAATTGTATCGAATAATTAATGTTTCGATAATTATAGAATTATAATAATTTGTCACTGTATGAAGAATTAATTTATCAATTTTCAACAATGTTTTATCGCACGCTTTATATCAAAGAATATTAACAATGTCGATTAAATCTGAAAAGGAAAAGGAATTTTTTTTCTTTCGACTGGCCTTGAATTCTCGAACACAACGGCCTTTGAATGAACATCTCACCGATCACGACACCGGTTACCTTGAAACAGTTCCACGAGCTGAGATATTTCGTCTCGTCACGAACGACAATGGAAACATTCTAAACGGTCAAGTTAAATGGGCCACCCTATATATTCAGAACTTGTACTCCACCCACTCGACACTTCTATGCCAATTCAATTACCTATTCGTCCTGCTTCGACCGAGATATGATCGCGAGCAGACGGCACGAGACACGTGTAATCATTCATATGTTAACTAGTCAACGCTCTGACCTGCACCGAAAGCGAGCATCGATTACTGGGCGTGGATTTGCCATACTTTTAAATTCGTTGCTTTGATTCTTCTCACGAAAAAATTTCGAAAAAATGTCGAAAAAATTCCTATAAGACTTTTCTATCTTTAACAGAGTAATATTTTTGTCAGAAGAATTTGGTATTTTTATATTTAACGCTAAATCTACCAAAACTGTTCGAATGACTAGTAAATTAAAGAAATGGAATAATAAGAAATATTAGAAAATTAATTATATGTGTCCAATTGTACCAATTCTTCTCACGAACAAATTTTTTCTCACAAAAATTCGTATAAGATTTTTCTACTTCTAACAGGGTAATATCTTTGTCAGAGGAATTTTGTATTTTTACATTTAACACTAAATTTACTAAAACTGATGGCCAGTAAATAAAAAGATGGAATAAAAGGAGAAATTACAAAATTAATTGTACGTATGTTAATGGAAAAATATCGAAGTCACGATTTGTCGATAACAACATTGAAATTTCAAAAATTTATTAAAAATTTGGAAATGGTTACTTGAACTGTGACTAGATTTTATGTTAAAGCTAGAAATAAATATTCCGAAACCTCGAAGTCCCCTAGAATTCAAGAAAGCTTCTATCTTAAAGAATTCCATTTTTTCCATAAATCAAAACTTCCAAAAATCAGATACAAAAGCTGAAAAATAAAATATTACTTGGATATTTTAATTCCTTTTTAAACCTAAAATTTCTTTTCAATAATAATTAATTTTTTGCCCTAACTAAAAATTAATGCAAAACTTTTTCAAGTTTTCGATACCAAAAACGAATTATTCCTCTGATAAATCGAAACCAGCGTTTCAAATTTCGAGAGTTCCAAGTTTAAAAAATTTCAAGAATTTCTAATGTAGCATTTCGACTTGGACTCTGAAAAATTTCCAACTGGAAGATTCGAAGCCACTCCTTAAAAGCACCGAGTCAATTTTAACAGATAAGTGGTATTGGCAGCTGGAATGTCGCTGTGGATCCATAGGTTGGTACATTGTATCGTATTTTCACAGCGACAACTGCAACTAAAACCGTTCTCAGATTTCTGGCACATGCCCTTTAGAATGGTAGGATATTCCCGGAATCTGATGGACGTTTTCGTTCGAGGACATCTGTCCATTGGTCTGTCCATTACTGTCTGCCACCACTTGTGGAAATGTCCATCTTTCTTTGTGTTCCGGAGTTATTTCCTCCTTTTTTCAACGACGTCGCTCTTGTCTCGATTACACTCATCCTGCTGCTCCCTTATTGATGGAATTTTTTGATACCTTCTTTTTTCTCATTACCGAACGTCCATTTTCTGCTGCTCCTCCTCTTCTGCGAAAAAGAAGAGATCCCTGTATCGATCTCTTTCCAACTCTCCTCGAGTTTCCACTTTCTCTGAGAACTGCAATTTTTTGACTCGCCTGGCAACTGGAATTTTCGTGGGTCTGATTTCTCCTCGGGTTTTCCCTTTCCGGTGCCATTGCACTGACTTTTCCATCCCTCCAACCCTCCCTACTCCCAGTATCCTTGCACCACTGTCAATTCGAAATTTCTCTGCCTCTCGAGACCTTCTTGAATTATCCTTTTTGCCTTAGAAGTACGAGGTTAGAGTCTTTGCAGTGGCATTGTACTTACTTTTTATTCCCAGGCTCTCTCCTTATCTTTCCATGCCCTTTTGTCGTCGGAATTCCTTTTACAGCACCCTGGACACTCCTTTTTTGTCCTCGGAACTCCTTCTTCTGCTGTGTTGTTTTTTATCGCGGTTATTTCTCCATCCTCGCGAGCCTGAAAGTTGTCTGGTTGCTGGAGAACTCCCTCGGGACTGGCCAAGATAGAATTGCTTTCCGAATGTGGACATTTCTTAAGTCTCGATTCCATCGCGGTAAGTGTACCCCAGGAAGGTGTTCCCCGAGGAAAGTGGAGCCTGAGGGATGATAAATTATTTCCTTTACCGATCCACGATGAATACTGGCCACGTGAGCAGCGTGAACTACGAGAACACCTGTCAGAGGAGTATGCGATGGATAGGTAGAGCTATGAACGATTTTGGGTTGAATAGAGGAGGTGCTATTCATGGAAGGGAGGTGGGAGTTAGATGGAACCATGGATGGGTCTTGAAAAACGTCGAAGGGAGTTGGACGATAGCCAGGAATGATTTTGGTGAAAGTAGTCGATGTTGACCACTGACTGACCGCTGACTGACCACTCGCTGACCGCCGGCTGGACACTGTCTATGGCAGGTACTTGATCAAAAGCTGAATCGGTAGGAATCTACTACCTTGACAAATTGATAGGGGAAAGAAGATATGCGAACTGGATATTGAAATAATTGACAAAGAATACGTGAACAGTCATGTTTTTGGAATCTTGACGAGTGGTTTTCAACTTGGAAGATTGACTATCTTTGACTGTGTTTTGGGTTTTCAAGTTTTGTACTTGAAATACTTTCTGAGTGTTCTTTAATAAATATTAGAACAGGAAATGATGACGGATTTTTAAATTTATTTTTAATTTTCATCCATTCGAATATTTTTTTTTTCAATAAAGTATAATTGTAAAATACATTTGTTTTTTTATGATTTTACTTGGTTTAGATTTTGACCCATATATAATAATTTAGGCTAAGTAATTTTGAAAAATTACTGCAATAATAAGGATTTTATATTGCAGTCAATTTATTATAATTTTGTTTCACTTTCCTTTTTCTCGAATAATAATCCGATGTACAGCTAATTTTGCACTACACCAAGAGAAATTTATCTACTATCATTTCTCCCATAATTTATGTTTTACTAAAATTGTTGAATTTTAATCATTATTATAGAGACTAATATTTTCTACGTTTTTATTCTGCAATATTCTGTAATAATATTATATAACTATTTATATACTAAAGCACACGAAGATTAGAGGAAGTGCACCCATGAAATCGGGTTCGATTTTTATTCACGAAAACTCTTCCGTCACCGACAGAGTTCGCTTTAATCGAGAATTCTTTTAAATGAAAATCAACGTAAAAGGTTTGTGCAAACGTTTGCGATATCGATTGACTCGAGCGGGCCGAGTATTAAAGCACCTTTCCAATTCACAGTGCTAACTTCCATTTGAATATTACTCCAAACTTGCCCCTTTTCTGCTATAAAGAAAAGATCGATCAATCTTTAATAACAATTTTCAATATCGTTGGCTCCAAAGAAAAATAAAATAAAATAAAATAAAAAATAAAAGATAAAAAGGTGGAAGCAATAAATCCTGAAAAACCGTGATAAATCATCCAAGCACCATAAATTTCGTTCAAAATAATAATTCTCGGATCGCGAGTTCCATCCTTAACGTTTCGAGAGAATGAAATGCCATATCTCTCACGGGGATAAGAAGCAAAACACGAATTATGCTTGCCGGCGACAGCGTCGCTCGATGCACTAGCAGGATGATCCATCATCGTCCATAATTCAATACGACAACATAATGTACCGCTTATAGTGATATCAAACCATGAACCGTCTGTCCTTAATCCATTCCGAAGCCCGACTGTTCCTTCGATGAATATCGTTCATTTATATTTTTCAACATATTTTTCAGATAGTTCTGAAAAGTGCGACGAAACATGCCAGTAAAGTCACTGACAGAAAATGCAATAGCATGAAATATTGAATATTTCGCTTGAAAATTATAATTTTACACTTTTCATAATCATTTCATACATCACGAATTATCATGAAACGTATTAGTATTAATTATTACAAAATTATCGATTATTATTTCCTATTATCTATCGTTAATTGCAATGAAGCTTAGCGTTGCTGATCATTATAAAATTAGTAATTATTGTTAATTATTACACGATTAATTTACGTGCGATAATATATTTAATTAGACGATGCAACATTTGAATAACGGAACCAGGGATGAACGGTAGTATCATACAGTTACTCTTCGATAGAATCGGCTGTAGCGAAGGGGTTAAGGCGCATCTTCATCGAGTATCGGGTAAGTGGTTCGCGAACGTTTGTAAGCCTCTCGAACGATCAGTTCAGACGCGCACAAACGCAAACGTTCTCCAATGTTTGATTTGCTTGCCGTACAGGAATCATCGACAATCCCTTAAGGCGCGTTTCCATCGGTTCCGCGAGTGGTTCACTCGAGTGGTCGAGGAAGACGGAGGCTCAGATGTTTGCCAACGTTTGTCGGTGTATTCGAGAAGCATCGGTGCTTCAAACGGAACTCATTGTTCGTCCGTGAAAGACACGGGACCATCGCTTTCTATTCACGGATCGGATGCTTAAGGCGCGTTTCCACGCAACCGACGAACCTAACCCGCGAACGTTTGCCAATGGCTCGAGTGGTCATTGGGGACAAGGAACACTATCTGCTAGCTTGAAATTAAATTCGAGATATTTCGACGACAAATGTTTAAGGCGTGACTACATGAGTAGCACGAGAACTAGTTAAGCAGTTCGTTGAGAAATAGTTCGTGAATGCTCGTTATGGTTTGCTAATTTCGAACGAAATTCGCCGTTTCCAGCTCACTGGAGACCTAAAACTATCACTCTGTGTACGCGAATGAATAACGAATGCATAAGACGCGGTTCCATGAGAACTACCCAAATGCTTCGCGAAAGTTCGCAAGTCAATTGACTTGGTCAACGAGGAATTGCTTTGCAGATGTTTGCTTTACTAACTTCCAATTATATTCAACTGTTTACAGTGCAGACCGAAGAGTATCGCTTTCTATTCATGAATTGACGTCAGATCCTTAAGGCGCCGTTCCATGAGAACCGCTCAAATTATTCAGGAACGGTTGCTGGGTAATCCGGGCGGTGAATTTATGGCAAAATTCGTCGTTTATTTAGTGTAAACCTAGGACCAACATTCCCAACTTCTAGATGGATGAAAAAAGATACTTAAGGCGCGTTTTCATAGCGTATACACGTGGCCACTTGACTGGTCTCTAGAAACAAGGTTCGCACGTGTTTTCCAACATGTTTGCCAACTTCAAACGAAATTTACCGTTCGTTCGTGGAGACAATCGCACGTTGTCCACGAATTTAACGACAAACACATGAAAACCGGCCCTTGTTCGCGCCACGTGTCTGCTAAGACGCGTGACGGAGGCTTCACTGCTCGGCAAGGCTCGCGTAGTCGCTACACAGTTACAACTGAACAATAAATCCTCGCGAGCTATTTTCTGTCAATGTCAAACCGCCTTGTCGAGCCGTTTCTTTCGCAACAAAGCGTCAGAACAGAAGGGACAAAGTAGAAGCGTCCTCTGTTTAATTCGACGAAGCATAAACACTTCGCTGGCATGAATGCCCGAGTGAGGATCGGCTATACATAGGTGAGAAGTCGCTGATGTCTGTTGCCGTTTCTTGTCTCACAGATTAAAGTGTCTGCTAAGTTACCGAGATCTCCCCTGTGAGACACCTCGAGCTGGGGATCAACAGTTTGCTAGACTTATTGGAAACTTATTTTCCGAAAACGTCGTTCTGCGAACTCGATTTGTCTGGTCGATGAGTAACTTCCATATTTTGAGAAACGAAATTTGAACAAAAATTAAAAAAGAAAATATTTCATTTTTGATAAGCGCTACAATTTATTTGTTTCGAATGAATAATTTTTTGAGGCTATGTTTCGTGAACATTATTCTTTTAATTGTGATAAATTACACATATCAATATGTATCTAAAAAAATGATTTTAAAATTATACAAATTAAATTGCAAATACACGTGTTAGGAAAAATTGTTTTAAAATTATACGAATTTCTATTGTTATAGGAAGTGAATAAAATATTTCTGTAATCATTTAAACAACTGATTGGAATGAAATTAATGACATGTGTAATAAATTACACACATACGTGTTAAGAAAAATTATTTTAGAACTATACAAATTTCTATTGCTATAGAAAGTGAATAAAAAATATCTGTAATAATATAAACAACTAATTCGAACGAAATTAATTGTACCTGTAATAAGCTACACATATGAAAGTGACTAGAAAAATTATTTCATAATTACACCAATTTTTATTGCTAGAGAGAGTGAATAAAATGTCTCAGATATAATTTAAAATACTGATTTAAATTAAATTACCATTTTATTCTTTTCACTCCTTTTATTTTTTCTTCTAATTCTTCTATTTTTCCTTTTTTTAATTATGTGGCTATTTAATAATCTAGTACGAAAACGACGTAAACAAGAGATATTATTTCAAAGACATTTAAAACTAGAAGAAATTCTGAGTTACCATTTACACAAACCTGTAAAATTAAACTACCCTCTTATGTTCCCTCTTTCACCCCCGTTTCCTTAATACACCTTTAACCTGCTCGCCAATTTAATTCGGTATTTATATTACGAGAACGAATGATATAAAAAAATGAAAGTTATTTCAAGGAAATGTGAGCTTTCGCCTTTCGAGCTGAACAAAATGGACAAGCTTCAGTTACCATTTAAACAAACCTCAAATTGAACTACCTTTTTATATTTCTTATTCTTTCACCTGTTCCTTCTCCTCTACTTTCACCCTCAATCGTGTGCAAATTTAATCCTATTTATGTCATTAAAACAAAACGTGTTGAGATAAATTATTCCAAGATTTCGAGCTTTTATTATCCCACAGATCGAGTGAGAATCTCGTTCTTATTTCTTCGTAATTTATTCCTTCGTCTTTTATTAAATTATCTAACTGCAAAGAGGGAAGTGAGAAAAATTGCGAAAAGAACGAAAATATGAATGCACACATATGGTGTCGTAATTTTAAATATATTATATAGCTGAGAAGAAGAAAATACCAGTCGTGGGAGAAGAGAGACCAGGTCCACAGGGAGAACTCTCGATGTCGTAGAGGACTCGTCGCTGGGTTCACGATGTTGGGACGTAGATAAGAAATAGGGCACGTGGGTTGTTGAGAAAATAAAATGGAAGAATTATGAGCGCGAAAAAATCAAGGGTGGGTTTCTCATTGATACAAAGGGTGTCACAATTCGTCAAAAGCACACAATGAGTGTCGAGAATTATTCGAACCTTTGCAAACAGGGTCACTTTTTGCCCTATACTTCGTCTAGACTTGGTATTCTGGGACATTCCACGAAAAAAGGAAATTTGCTAAAAAATTATAACGTAAAAACTATAAATTTTATTTTAGATAAGAAAGAAACCTCGAACGAATATTTTTGCTGAGAATTTTGTAAAAATTTCAAGCTCGTGTTTATCACTATCATATCAATGAATGATGTGTTGAGTATTATTCCTATATTATTACTATGAATATTAATATATATTAATAAATCTTCCTAAATGAACCATGATTTTTCACATACTGAAATAAATAATTAATTTCTAAACGTTTGATATATACTAGAAAATTGTAGACTGTACTTTTAATTAGCAAAATTTGTAAATATAGGGTGTCCCAAAATTCAGGCAAGATTTTAATTTTGCACCATTTATGAGGTAAAATGTTGTCAAAGAAGAAAATAATACAACGTGACTGCTAACATTTCAGGGTAATTAAAAATGGAATGCTACACGAAAAAAACAATGCACCTTCACTGTTGAACAATATTTATAATTTTTAATTAAAAACTTGCGTTTTCTATCGAAATTACTTTTTACCCGAATTTTGAAACACTCGCTATATTAGTTGTGAGACCAAAAGAATTTAAACAAATATGTACCAAGGTTCACTGAGAACCGATTAAATCAGAGAAATAATTTATTAATCACTATGATATTTCATTAACGTTATCATTAATGGAATATTTTCCGTGACTCGTAATTTTCCAGATATACGAACGACGAGTCGAATAGGAATGTTCGATGAATTAATTTCCGAATTAATGAACGTCGCATGATTGATACCAGGGACGACCAATTTGCACTGGATTAGGCGTAAAGTTGCACGGTCGATATCGTTTAGGGGTATGCTCGATTGGTTTACGCTGCCGGTTTGGAAATGATCAGTACGAAACCGATCATGGAAATAATTAATCCTGCCGCAGCACAATCTACCGCATTCCCTGCCCACGGTTATGCGTGCGTGTTCGAGTATCAATCAGACCGATTCTGGCGCAGTTGTCAGTCATTAAACCGAAGGTGGATGAACTCTTAAGCAGGACGATAACATCGATGAAGTTCCTTTCGTACTGAACTTTCTGTGTAAATAAAAACCCCATAAACGTCCTATAAAAGATATTTCTTTCAAAAGTAACAAACGGAAAAAAAAAAATTGAAAAATGAAATACCATGGTAAAATTAAGGTTATGAGAGCACTGTTTTCTTTGGGCACTGTGCCCCTCCACTCAGCTCACCCATTCAAGCGCCATTCATACACCTATAGAAAAGCTAATTGCAAAAATCCAAACGAAACAATAAATGATGAATCAGTAAATCCAAGACCCAAAGAAAACAATAAACGAAAAATATATATATATCTTTGGCTTCCTTTAATACTACAATTGCACACCCGTTCCCCTCTCTATATCCATTTTTATCTCTCTATATCCTCTCTCTCAAGAACTAGTCATACCAACTTCGGAAAATAAAGACGTTCAACAGTGACTATATGTATTATTAAAATAAGATCATTACAGAGATCAGTGAACATTTGATTGAACAGTGAACATTTGACGAAGATAAGTATCACCTACCATCCCAAATAACCTTCAAAGACCAAAGTATTATAGGTCACTGAATTAACCTTGAAATTAACTATCCTTTTGCATTGAAAGGAAAAATCTAGAATTTTGTGGGGTCCTTCCACGCCCACCCTCCAATCCCCCCATTGGTACTGTGATATCTGATGAAGATAAGTATCACCTATTATCCTAACCTGACTTTCAAAAACTAAAGTATTATAGGTCACTGAATTAGCCTTGAAATGAATTATCCCCATGCATTAAAAGAAAAAATCTAGAGTTCTATGGGGGTCCTTCCACGCCCACTCCAATCCCCCCATTGGTACTGTGATATCTGATGAAGATAAGTATCACCTATTATCCTAACATAACCTTCAAAAACTAAAGTATTATAGGTCGCTGAATTAGCCTTGAAATTAGCTATCCTTTTGCATTAAAAGAAAAAATCTAGAGTTCTATGGGGGTCCTCCACGCCCACCCCAATCCCAACCCCAATCCCCCACTGGTGCTGTGACGTTTGATAAAGATAAGTATTACCTATTACCCTAAATAACCCTCAAAGACCAAAGTATTATAGGTCACTGAATTAACCTTGAAATGAACTATCCCCTTGCATTAAAAAAAGTCTAGAATTCTGTGAGGGTCCTTCCACCTTCATCCCCAAGCCCCCATCAGTGCTGTAGTCGGTTGGTCAGTATCCTCGAATTGGGGTGGTACTATACTGCGTTCGAGAAAAGAAGACACAGCGTGTTTACCTCCTCACGGCTGATTAACTCCACTGACACTGCCACGATCACAGACAGTGACCGATATTGACCGAAGATGGTGAGAAAGATCATCGGTCACCGTCAGTTGCCAAACGTGGATGTTCAGGGACGAACAACGAAGAACCCTTGTCGAAGGCCCCCACACGCTAGTTCAATTTCTTCCCTTATGCGTAGGGGTCAGAAGAAGCTGCTCCAATTTTGTTCTGCTCACCTACCCTTTGCGTGTGGTAGAATAAACTATACCTCCTGCCAGTTCTCGTTGAACGAGGTATAGTGTTAAAAGCGAAGAAATTTTGGGGCTCGTAATGGATTTGCGAATTCCTGCACAGCGACTGTCAATCCTATGACAGCCTGTTCCCACGCGTCGCGATTTTGTCGAAGTTATTTCCTCCTACTATGAACACGCGGGGTGCTCTAGACGTTTTACGATCTAGAGCTGTTATTGTTGTTCGGTAGCCAAATGTAAATCTGTTTCCACCTCACTCCTTCCTCGGAGTCGCGATTCTAACTGACGGTTTTACTCTTTGAAAGTTGTGTTTCGACTGACTGATCCTTTTGCCTTAGTCAGTTCCTCGCCTTGGCATGTCGAGGATGCACGCTGATTGTTTAGAAAAATATTAATTTCCTAATCAGCGGCATCCTAAGTATCGTGCTCACCCCTTCCATGCGTCCTTGGCGCGCCTTCTCCTGCAGGGGTGGGACGACACTTGAGCAGGCGTGAGGTCATGGGTTTTTCCCAAGGGTACGGTGTTCGTCCAGGTCTGATCCGTCAGTAGTTTGTTACCCTTAGCAGGACTTCGGGATGACCCTTCAGAATTGCCGAGGTTTATAACACGTCCTTTGGCTATTGAGCGTAGGCGAGATGAAGATTTGAAGAATATTAGTTTCACTGCCCCCAATATACCGAGAGCCCAACTCTAAAATAAATCTTTCCGATCGTGTTATAAACCTTGGAAATACCGACCTCACTATTTAGCGATGCCAAGGCGGGATACTCCATATGCACCGCGGAACACAATTATACCGACCTCACGGCTTATTTAGCGATGCCAAGGCGGGATACTCCATATGCACCGCGGAACACAGCCTATGCCACAACCTATGACAACAACGTTAGATTCCGTCCCAGCCAAGAATGTCACACCACCCACCCTTGTCTCGGATCACTCTAGAACCACTGTCCCACGATCACGAGTGAAGGAGAATCCTCTTTGACGTGACTCCAATGGAAAGTCGTGAAGATTTTATCGCCCAGCGATCAGAAGGGTGCAGAATGCTCGACTTGCCTGCAGGAAAGCAATGTGCACGCTGATGCAGGGAAAAAGGAAGCTTGCGCGAGCAAAGACGCGAAGAAAGCGGGAAAAGAGGGGAATATTTAACGGGGTGAACGTGGAAGGGTGAAAGGAAACGTAGGTGAATGAATAAGGGCAAAAGAAAGGAGATTTATTGCGGGACCCGAAGCGCGGTGCACTCTGGGTTGCGCCTAGGGTGGATACAATGGACCACCCTGGAATTATTCGGTTGAATGGAGCCTTCGAAAATTTGCATGCGATATTGGGAAGAACGGGATGAAAAGGACAGGGTGACGTTTGATAATTTTCGATCGGTGTGTGGGTGTGCATATGGGAACATGTTTGAGAAGGTTAGCGTGGAAATTTTTTGAACATGTGATTGGTCTAGGGTGACGTTCAGGTTTTTGGGTCAGAGGATGGGTTTGATCCGTTTGTGTGGGGTGTAAAATATTCTTGGGCGTGAAACGAAGTGTTAAAATTTCTAGGAACCCTATTTGTATGACAATCTCTAGGGATGGAATTATAGGGTAGTTTTAACCCTCTTGGATATGATGAAAAATATTGCATATATGTACGATAAATTATTCCAATTTTTAGATATAATTTAGTATAATAATTTTTGGATTTCGAGTCGAGGGTAGTTTCAGCCCTCCTTCTGTACAGTTTGTTAGAGAATATTCAAATAAATAATTTTAATTAAAAATAACAAGGTAGTAAAATCTTATTATGAGCAATTAACCCCCTTATTAATTGATATACTTGAATAAATATTATTTGATAGCACAATTAATAATTATTCACATATTTTTACTTGTAATAAAATTAAATTATGCGATGTTTTGTGTTATTAAATGATAGTAATAATTACATAGTTATTATTTCGGGGGAAATATGAAACATAAAATTGATTAATTTGAATGTGAAATGAAGAAAAATGTGATTTCTCTTCGAACCTTGAAATTAATCATACTACGTAATAATATTCATTATACAGGGTGTCCCAAACAAATGTATACACACTTTGCGTAATTATAGAAACAGTATATATTTAGATGAATTACAGATTACAGAAAAAATAAATTAAAAAGAATAAGGTATTAAAGTGTGTATACGTTTTTTGGGTGACACCCTGTATTGTTGGAACAGAAAGAATAAAAGGTGTTTGAAATACTGTCCTATAGATGAATTAAAGTTTTATATTTATGAAGATAGAAAGAAAAATGAAATTAGAGGTACATTTATAAAGGATCACTCACAGTTGCAGAATTTTAGACCGATTTAAATCTCATCACGCTTAAAATTCATATTAATTTCACAAATTGCGAACAACACCTATTCTGGAGCACAGCGCGATTTCAGTTTGCCGAAATTTAAACAATGATGCAAACGGATTTCGTTCTCGATCCAACTTCCCGTCGTAGTTCCGTTCAAGATAGAACTTGTAAACAGTCTTACGTAAATCTCGTTCGCGTAAATAGAATCCATTAATCTTCATTCTTGTATATTCCGAGAAATGTCCAACCTGAATTTTGCAACTCGTTCAATGTACAACACGTTCGAAAGTGCGGAGAAATAATACTCGCTGAGAACTACCCACGAATTGTCAAATTTTTTAAATAACCAAATTTCGAGAATATTTACACTATTCAAACTATATTCTATCACAGGAAATTTATTTAAAATTTACTATATGAGCGATTCTGAAATTTTTTGGTAAAGGTGTTATAACGCAAAGGAATAGTATTCAGTGGAAAATATGCAAAAACTGTATAAATCTTTATTGAATGGGTGAATGATTAGAACTGGCTTGTTTAGGGCCACATAGGTCACAAGTCGTCTTTAGAAGACTGGAGACAAAAGACAAACCACAGGGGAAGGGATCAGCCCCACATAGCTAGGATGTAGAATTTACCTTACTATTTAATTTTACTACAATATTTTTATTTCTGAAAAATTAAAGATCCCAGATACTACAATAGAATCACGTGAAAAAGATTGGTTAAACCTTTGCAAAAATAATAATTACTCTCAAGTACTAAAGAATTATACAAATTTTACAGATATTGTAGATTTTGAAAATTGCAAGATCTTTGCAAGTCATGCAAATTTTGCAAATTTCGATAAATATTTATAGTAGTTAAAATTTTTATTTAGTTAATTGTTATGCGAATTTTTATACTTTGGAGGACGCAACGAGTTATTTGGAAATTCTAATTTCCAAGGAAACAAGGGACTCGAATGTTGGGATGATAAAGGAAATTGATGAGACGTATGAAAGGCAACGCTCCCTTTGTAAAGAGCTCGACAGAGTTAGACTTTAATCTGGCAAAGAAGATAACACCGTTTCTTTGTTAATGTTTAATTACCCAGTCGAAAGAAAAGCAGAGGCTCGTTTACCTGGGTGCAGCCATCTTTTCTTTCTCTGTCTCATTAATAATTCGCGAGGCAAGAAGCAGCTCTTGTAGGACAAGAGGAAGCTATGTCGTCATAGGCCTGGAAGGGTTGCAAAGAAGTTCGAGTATTCTGCGAATTTTTATCCCTTTAATATTCGCTTAAGTACTCTTTCTAAATAACTGAGCTGTTTGTAACAATTCCATTATGATCTACAAAGAAAAGAAAAATGATACAAATTTCCCTTAGGGCACAACAATTTTTAATTAAGTTTCCTTTCCAATGATGTATTTGCGAAAAAATTTTAGCTGTAAAAATTATAAAGATTCCATGCTTTCTTTATAAAAATTTCAAATCAACACAGTGTATTGTGTTATTATGATAATTTAACTTTTACTATTGGAGGTATTTACTGATATATTAGACAAAAAGTAACAAAATGAAGGAAAAAATCTTGGGATCTTCAAAGGATCGAACATTCACTTCGTCGATCTTCAGATCATGCAATACGTATAATATCACAGATCAAATAAGGAACTTTGCCCCACAAAATTTAATTTACTACCTTTATTAGACAAAAAGTAACAAAATGAAGGAAAAAATCTTGGGATCTTCAAAGGATCGAACATTCACCTCGTCAGATCATGCAATACGTACAATATCACAGATCAAATAGGGAGCTTTGCCCCACAAAATTTAATTTACTACCTAGCTATACCATAATCACACTTACATATAATCACCCCATCCGATACAGATCTCAAAGACACCCTCTAAGTTTACATAAACCACCCCATAACCCAAACATACCAAAACATCGACAATCACAATAATTTCACCCTATATGAACCTCGAAAACAACCCCTAAAGTTCCATAAACCACTCCAGAACCCAATAATACCAAAATATCGATAATTACAATCATTTCACCCCGAATGAACTTCGAAAACAGCCCTCCAAAATCCTATAAATCACCCTATAACGCAAACAGACCAAATATCGAGAATTACAATCATTTCACCCTGTATGAACCTCGAAAACACCCCCTAAAATTCTATATAAACATCCTATAATGTAAATAGACCAAATATTGATAATTACAATTATCTCATCCTGTATGAACCTCGAAAACAACCCTTAAAATTCCTATAAACCACGCCAGAATCCAAACATACCAAAATATTGATAATTACAATCATCCCACCCTGTATGAACCCCGAAAATACTCCTCAAAATCTTATAAATCACCCTATAACGTAAACAGACCAAACATCGACAATCAGAATCATCTCACCCTGTATGAACCTCGAAAACACCCCCTAAAATTCTATATAAACATCCTATAACGTAAATAAACCAAATATTGATAATTACAATTATCTCATCCTGTATGAACCTCGGAAACACCCCTTAAAATTCCTGTAAACCAAGCCAAAATCCAAACATACCAAAATATTGATAATTACAATCATCCCACCCTGTATGAACCTCGAAAACACCCCCTAAAATTCCTATAAACCACCCCAGAATCAAAACATACCAAAATATTGATAATCATAATAATCTCACCCCGTATGAACGTCGAAAACACCCCCAAAAATCCTATAAATCACCCTATAACGCAAACAGACCAAATATTGAAAATTATAATTTCTTTCCCCGTATGAACCTCGAAAACACCGCCTAAAATTCTATAAAACGTCCTATAATGCAGATAGACCACATATTGATAATTACAATTATCTCACCCCGCATGAAACTCGAAAACACCCCCTAAAATTCTATAAACTATCCTATAATGCAAACAACGAAAATAATTCTAACAATTTCCCTGAAACCACCACAGACATTCAAAATTCGAATTAATTAATGTTCACACAGACAGCCACGCAACCGACGAATCCACAACAGCGAAATCCCACGTCCAGCGTTTCCTTTCGCTGTTCCAGCAGATACTGTTGCTTCCGTCGCTATAACGGGATTTCCCCGAGATTGTTTGCCGATACAACCCGCGATCATCCATCATTCGAACCGAGGGCACGTTCCTGGCAGTGTTTGTGCCCGATTCTGTGCATCGTCGATACAGTCTGCCACGACTGTACCCCAAGCTGTGTCGAGTTCGAATCAATAACGAATCTCTCTCTCTCTGTTTCTCTCTGTCACTCTACCCCGTTCTCACCCGTCCTCTGTACACCCCTGGTCCCTTGTTTTTCCATCAGCGGTGTACGAACCGGTTCTTACCCTGTTTCCTACGTGATCGCGAGAGTTCAGGTGGTGGGAATGGCGAAAAAGGACGATTGTTTATAGGAATTCGATCGAGGACGAGAGGAAGCTCGAAGACTCATTTGCCCCGCGCGCCATCGCGCCATGACCGGAAGTGGGGGTAATTGAGATGCAGAACCGGTTAACATTGGGAGGATCACAGGGATAAAGCAATAGTATGGGATTTTCTTTTCTTTTTCGAGAAATTGAATTGGAAATTAGCGAATGATTTTATCGATAATGGTTCTTAAAATGGATTGAAATAATTAGGATGGTCATTATAGTGGTAACTAAAATGCATAGTTGGTAACATTGGGAGGATCAGAGGGATAACGCAATAGTATGGGATTTTTCTTTTCTTTTTCTTTTTTAGAGAAAGGGAGAGATTAGAAATTCATGAATGATTTTATCGAGAATGATTCTTAAAGTGGATTGAAGTAATTAGGATAGTCATTATAGTGACAACTGAAACGTAGAGGTGGTAATATTGAGAGGATTAAAGAGATAAAGCAGTAGTATGAAATTTTTTTTTTTTTGTGGATTAGAAATTCGTAAATGATTTTGGAAATATTTTGGATAACCATATAAATGATTCTTAAAATGGTTTGAAGTAATTTAAAAAGGCCATTGTAGTGGTGATTGAACCGTGGAGGGGGTTAATAAAATAAGTAATTTTAGGATCTTTTATCATTTTTGAAAATATATACCTATTTTCAATATATACTTAATTTAACGATAACTCGTTAAAGATAATTTGATTATCTAATTAACATTTTTTAACGACAAATAAAAAATTAATGACAACGTTGATGAAGAATGAAATTGTCTCTTATGGTTTATTAATATAATGATTGTTGCAGTGGTTTTAATAGGGTTTTATTATGCATGATATTTTATCAGCAACCGCTTTAATTAAATTTTCTAAGGAATTTCAAGCGTTTTGGTGAATGAGGAAATTTGAAAAATAAGTACACGAGGAAAATATTATTAATTTTTCTGTTATTTTCTAATTCTAATTATGTCGATGATATTTCGAGATTTAATTGGATCATGGCTGATCATCGTTAAGCTGCCAAAGCGTTAAATTACGTGTCGTAAGTAACAGATCTACCCTTTCGGTTGCAGTGTTGACTAGGTCAGTAGGTCTGACGAGGAAATCGATGTAATTAAATTTAGTATCGAAGCGATTAGGCTTACACGAAGGGAAGCCTGAGCATCCGAATTAGAGATTCATGTTGATCTTCGTGGAAGGCAAAGAAAAGGTAATTCCAATTTCACAAGTACCTCGTTCACTTTTCTTATTAATATCTCACCTTCGATACCAATACAAGGAAGAAAACATCGCAAACTTATTTTTCAAAAAATTCCAATAAAATTAAAATATCCTGAATTATTAATCTTTTCTTAAATATCACTCTAATTAACATACCAATGGAAAACAAATTTAATATTACACCAAAAAAGCTTCGAATTCCTATCTCTGTACAGAAAAAGAAGCCATCGAATACAAACGATTAATTTTCAACTCCTTCAATTTTTCTACGCCAAATTTCTAAGGAAAACCCTTAATATTCGAAGAAATATAAAAATTTCGAAGAAAAATAAAAATTTCAAAGAAATCGTTATTTATTTCAAAGTATTTCATCGAAATTACCATTTTGCAGTTAAGAACTGTCAAAAAACTTCCTGACTTGCACCACTTCCGGTAGTTTTCGCCCTGTCACCGACTCTAATGTAGAGAGTGTCAAAAAAAGAAGTGTTCAAGAGTCGGAGAACGTAGAGCACCCACTGAAACTTGGCGAAAAAAGGAAAAAGGAGGAAAGGGAAAAGAAAAATACTCAGTCAACACGGAGTAGAAAAATGCATCTCGACGTAGTCACGAGAGGTTTTAAAATTTTTTTTTTTTCCTTTTTTTGCCCCGAAGAAGAGCTTTCGCGATTTGCTTACTTCCTATTCACACAGAAGGATATACATCAGACGCTTATGAAGTATTAACCGAGCAATCTTTCTTTCCACGGAAAGATGAATTTTTGCGCGCCACGGGACATGGTAAACGAAGAAATGAAACGAAATTATGGCGTGGATATTTATGGCAATGGGAATACCATTAAAAAATTACAGAGAGATTTATTAAAGCCGGGTCTCTGCTGCGAGATTGGGTTTGTAAGGTGAAAACGTACCGTGTGGCTTTATTTGAGGCTTGAGGGTGGTTGCTACACGTAGGGGACAAAGGAAAAAAGTAAGAAATACTATGTAAATGAAGAATAATATAAATAAAATTATTCAAAGCGACGTGAAATTAATTTAACTTATAACAATGAGAAAGCTTATGTAATCAAAATTCTAAAACATGGATATATATATAAAAAGAAAGAAAAATTTTACCCCTTAGAGGAAGGGTGAATTTTATTCAAATTTAAAAGGAAATTTTGTTAACTCTTCTGAGAGAATTATTTTATTTATCTTTCATCCCCTATATTTTTGTTAAATTATTTTTACTTTGTACTTTCAGTCGTGACTGTTAAGATAGTAAACCTTAGATGAGATGAGGTTGCTATCAATTTCAATACCCCATTAGTATTTCCTAATTTCCTATTTTCTAAACAGAATAGTAATAACTAGTATAATATGTAAAACCTAAGTAATAACTATCTAAGCAATTCAGTATACATAATTGTAAATCAAATTATTCAAACCAATACTAGCTAACAAAATTAACTAACAAAATTACTGCATATAAAATTAATTTAAATGTAACCACAACAGATAAAAAAAAATCTGAATAATAAATATTCTACGATGTAAAATATTGCATAAAACATGGAATATAAATTACCAAGTATAAACCACGAAATATAAAATATAAAATATAAGAAATATATAAAAATTGGAACAAATTTCTAAATAACAAGTACCGAAATAATTCCGAATAATTTCGCGTGAATAATTAAACAAAGAAATATATCAAAATACTAAAACAGTAGACGTATCGTAGATTAATAGAATTTCGATTTCTGCCACTTGTGTGGCCATTAGAGGCACAATTTTGCAGCGTTCGAGACCGAACGAGGCTTAAGGTATTCCTCCTTCCGTCCCCATTTCTTCCTTCGTAAAATTGCCCGTATCAAACAGCGGCTCACGATGCTGTAAATTTATCAGTGCCTAGAAGCAACAGCAGCTGCACCGTCGACTTTCCTCGCTCGTGGCTCGTATAACTCTTTAATGCTCCGAGACCACCCCATCCCCCTGAGAATTTCCGTTCATCCCCATCACGAGGCCCCGTCTGCTACGGTTTCTCAACGATTACGACGAGAATACTATCTCGGGATATCCTCTTTAAATCCTTTTCTATGGGGTTACGCGGGATCGTGGGTGCATTTAAATGGGGGCTAAACGATACGCGAGAAGAATCAACGAGGAGCATCAGTGATCGTGCCAGGATTAGTCAATTCGAATAATATTAACGCGACATTTGGATCCAATTGGGATTTTCAGAAGACGATAAATATACTTTGTTGCTGACAGAAGATGTTTAATAAAATGCAACTTAACCCTTTCGCTACTACGAAGAACAAAAATTGAGTAAAAAATTAAGACAAGTGCTACTAATTGTGGTAATGGTTACATAGATTTTTAAATATATATGTGTTGGCATGAGTGGAACAAGTATGCATGGGATGGAAATATCTAATCAATTCAAGTTATTATGACAAATGAGTATGCGTGTAATTATTGAGGTGTGTGTGAATTGTGTATGTTAATGTAATGTATGAAAGAAGAAAGAAAAAAAGGAGAGTGATTTGGCATACGTCAGTTGCAATTGAGTTTTAATAGTGAGAAGACGTGTGAGCATGTGATTCTGATAAATTAATTATATTTCAACCTAATATTTGTGTCTGATAATCTTTGTAATCAAATAAATAATTGTTCTTATTGTAATTAAGTTTCATCCACCACTAACACTAATGTGCTAATAATTTTTTGACTAAAGAAGGGTACGAGTTGAAAGATATTAAATATATTCTGCCATATTTATTAATTTCAGCCCTTAAGCCCAGAAATGGACTTGGTCGTGTACCCAATTTCTGCACATTCACATCCTGCATATTTACAAATTAGTTCTTTACATCCATCTATCAGCATAGTGTCATCTCCCTCTCTCTTTCCTTTATATTTGCTTCTCTACTACCCTTAACCATTTGACAACTTCTACACACACCCTCCCATCTGCTAAAAGAGAATATATATATATCGTAATTATTTTACAATTAAAACCAATAACCCCAATAATAAGAATACATAACAGTCAATAATCTTCAATTTTCCAACCTCCTTCGAATCTCAAAAATGAAATTTAACAGGTAAAGTACACACTATAGTCACTTTGCTCGTTCTCTTCTGAAATATCGATATTGAGCTGACGATAACCAACAATGTAGACTTTTGTAGCTGAATGTTACATTCACACGATGCAAGGTCTCATAATATCCTATAGCTTGGAGTATCGCAAAGTATCAGTTCATGGACACAATTGCTAGACGTTTCTTCGTTATTCTCAGCTGTACACGTGGTTGTTATAGCGTAGAAACCGTTGTGCACGATCGAGTAAGCCAGTATTGTTTTATGCCTGTATCTGTTTTTAAAAGGCCTCAACGGAGGCCTTCGCGAGGGTGGTCGAGTAAACTAAAGATATATCTTTAAAACAGGGAGCATTGTGAGCATGACCAAGTAAACCAATAATATTTCATGTCCATTTCTTTTGTAAACACTAGAGCCTGGGTGAGCTGGTTCCTTTGATGTCTAGAAACGTTAAAGAATTATCGGGACCATTATTCTCTGGATGTTCCAAGCAATTTATTTTTCGTTTTTATCTGGAAACACGTGTTACGACTTTGCTATAACTTTGTAAACATCACCGGATAAACTAATGATATTTTATGTGTTTTTTAAATATTATTATCTCTTGCTTAAATAGAGGGTGCCTGGGTATTGACGGTTGCCCGGTTATTACGTTTAAAAATACCGAAAAATTACTACGAAATTATCCTTCTTTCACTATTCCATGAAATTTGTTTTCATTCTCGTTGGAAAAATCATTTTCAGAAATAACGTCGGAATTTTATTCTAATTTTAGTGGACTCGACGTTACCGCTTTTAATACAGAATACCGGTTTTAATACAGAGTGAACCTAATAATCATAGTGTTGGAAGGTATTAAAAAATGAATGGGAAAGCAACAAGTGAGAGAGAGGGAAATTATTTTCGGGAGTGATATCAACATTTTATGCTAACTTCAATTCTCATAAAATTACTTGTTTCAATATGTACCGAATATTTAACATGTTATTAAATTAATTTATTAAATTAATTATTAGTAAGAAGTTTTTCACAATGTGAATTTATAATTAAAATGTAAAAAGTAATAAATTATTACTTCATTTTATATCACATTTATGTTAAAAAGTACCTGTAATTTGCAAAATATTTATAAATTATTACACTGATTGTTAATAACAAGTTATGCGCAATGTAAATTTATAATAAAAATCAAAAAATTAATGAATTATTGGCTATTACTTGAAGTTATGAAGTAATCAATGTTAAAATGTATCTATAATTTACAAAAAGTTTATAAATTAATGCACCGATTGTTAATAACAAATGAATATTGTTAACAACAAATTGTCCGCAATGTGAATTTATAATAAATGTAAAAAAGTTAATCAATTATAGGCTATTATCGCGGAAAAATAATAATTAATGGAATCGGTAGAGTCTGAAAATTTTTGATCGGAGTGGGGGGACGGTCGATCGGGGGCTATATAAGGGGCCCGCGTAAAGGCTCGAGCCAGTTGTCGGTTCGACTTCGGAAGGTCCGCGTTAATATTTTTTCTTTCTGTTTCAGGTTTTAATTATCTTTCTTCTTTCAGATTCTATTTCTTTTATTCTAGCTTTCATTGTTTGTACATTCGAGTATTCTGTACAATATTCGAATGCTTCGTCGTTGGTTTATTTGTATATCATCGTTGGCTAGATCAATGGCTATTCAGTGGCCATTGTCCACTCTCTTAAATAATTTAACAATAATTTCTTCTTTCAGGTTCTAATTATTTTTCTTCTT